>NC_092045.1:31689878-31901952 GCF_003086295.3 Arachis hypogaea | reverse complement strand
TCAATGGACTTGACTTGGCAGTCCATGAGAATCTGGGGCACAATGGAGAACCAAGCATGGTGGGAGTTCCAAGATGAATACAAGCACAAGCCACCTTGAGAGGAGCTCCCCATAAGTCCAACTTAAGGACAATAAACAAAAGTGTTAGGTGGGAGACAACCTACCATGGTAAAATCCTATCATTTTCTCTTTGTACATATGATAGAATTAGTTTAAATTCATGTTTTGATTAGTTAGTTGAGTATATTGGTTAGTATAATATGTTAAATAAGGTTTTATGGTATTTGGTAGCTTTTTGGAGGTTTGGAATGCTTAGATTGGTGCAAAAACATAGGAAAATTTTGAAAAATAGAGCACCATCCGCGCGTACGCGCACTGCGTGCGCACGCGCACTTTAAGCATTTTCGACCACTTACGCGTCCGCGTACATGGCGCGCCGCGCGCGTAGATGCAGAAGTTCCACTCCCAGCTAGCAAACCCGAGAGTTGTCCTCTGGGCCTCACAACACCTCTGCGCTGCGGCACCGCGCCTGGCTACCATTCCCAACGCACACCCGCGCATTTCACCTGCCTCCGCCCAGCCACTCCCCATCTACCCGCCCACCACGCGCCGCTACGCGTCCCGCCCCCCCTCCCCTTACCCCCCCCCCCCCCCCCCCCCCCCCCCCGCGTGCGCGTGCCATGTGTGCGTACGCGCGGATCCTCTTTCTCAACACTTCTTCTTCTCCTCTTTCCATTTCTTTCTCCTCCTTCCTTCTTTCCTCTTCTACCCTTCATCCAACACTTCCAAACACTATGGATAACCATTTATTTTAGTTAGATAATTAGTTAGTTAGTTAGTTTTTAGTTAGTTTTAGTTAGTTTTCATTTTATTTTCTCTATTTTCATCATAAGTGTTGATTATTGACTTTGTTTACTATGCATTGCTTCCCCCTTATTGCCTAAATGCTAATTTAGCATTAATGCTTTTAGATAATCTTTGTTGGATCCTATGATTGAGGTTATATTTGCTACTTGGTCTTGAGATTTTCATGCTTATCTTTTGAAAAATACCAAGTGATGAGAATTGCCTTCGAGCTTGTAACTCTTCTTGAATTACATGATTTGGCCACCATGTGATTGAGCCTTATTTTGTGATTAGGCAACCTCTTGATGATGGATGATGATGTGCATTTACCTTAATGCATGGTATTTCATGATCATATGCATCTATATGTGTTTAACTTGAATGCTTTCATGCTTCTTTAATACTTGTTTTACCTTACAAGTTCACTTAAAGCATCTCAAGCACACTAGGATAAGTGAAGTGCATGCTTCTTTTGTGACATAACTTTTATGCTAATGTGTGTTCTAAACCGTGCAATTTAGAATTCACACACCTAATATTTCTTAATGTCACACTAATCACTCACTCAATTCTAGTGATTTACCTCATTCCAACAATTATGCTTCCTTGCTTTTGTTTTCCCATCTTATGGTGTTTGATGAGCGGATAATTATACGCTTTTTGGCATTGTTTTTAGGTAGTTTTTAGTAAGTTCAAGCTACTTTTAGGGATGTTTTCATTAGTTTTTATGTTAAATTCACATTTCTGGACTTTACTATGAGTTCGTGTTTTTTCTGTGATTTCAGGTAATTTCTGGCTGAAATTGAGGGACTTGAGCAAAACTCTGAAAAAGGCTGACAAAAGGACTGCTGATGCTATTGGAATCTGACCTCCCTGCACTCAAATGGATTTTCTGGAGCTACAGAACTCCAAATGGCGCGCTCTCAACGGCATTGGAAAGTAGACATCCAGAGATTTCTAGCAATATATAATAGTCCATACTTTATTCGGAAATTGACGACGTAACTTGGCGTTGAACGCCAAGTACATGCTGCTGTCAGGAGTTAAACGCCAGAAACACGTCATGATCCGGAGTTGAACGCCCAAAACACGTTATAACTTGGAGTTCAACTCCAAGAGAAGCCTCAGCTCGTGGATAGATCAAGCTCAGCCCAAGCATACACCAAGTGGGCCCCGGAAGTGGATTTATGCATCAATTACTTACTCATGTAAACCCTAGTAGCTAGTCTAGTATAAATAGGATAATTTACTATTGTATTAGACATCTTTTGACAGTTTAATCTTTTGACTTTGTAGTCTTTGATCATTCGGTCTCTTGATCATTCAGGGGGCTGGCCATTCGGCCATGCCTGAACCTTTCACTTATGTATTTTCAACAGTGGAGTTTCTGCACACCATAGATTAAGGGTGTGGAGCTCTGCTGTACCTCAAGTTTCAATACAATTACTATTATTTCTATTCAATTCTCTTTTATTCTTATTCCAAGATATACATGCACTTCAACTTGATGAATGTGATGATCCGTGACACTCATCATCATTCGCACCTATGAACGCGCGTGATTGACAACCACTTCCGTTCTACTCTAGGCCGGGCGCATATCTCTTAGATTCTCCAACAGAATCTTCGTGGTATAAGCTAGATAGATGGCGGCATTCATGAGGATCCGAAAAGTCTAAACCTTGTCTATGGTATTCCGAGTAGGATTCTGGGATGAATGACTGTGACGAGCTTCAAACTCCTGAAGGCTGGGCGTGATGACAAACTGATGATGCAAAAGAATCAAGGGATTCTATTCCAACCTGATTGAGAACCGACAGATGATTAGCCGTGCTGTGACAGAGCATAGGACCATTTTCACTGAGAGGATGGGATGTAGCCATTGACAACGGTGATGCCCTACATACAGCTTGCCATGGAAAGGAGTAAGAAGGATTGGATGAATGTAATAAGAAAGTAGAGATTCAAGAGGAGCACAGCATCTCCATATGCCTATCTGAAATTCCCACTATTGATTTACATAAGTATTTCTATCTTATTTTATTTTCTCTTTATTATTAATTTTCGAACCCATAACCATTTAATCTGCCTAACTGAGATTTACAAGGTGACCATAGCTTGCTTCATACCAACAATCTCTATGGGATCGACCCTTACTCACGTAAGGTATTACTTGGATGACCCAGTACACTTGCTGGTTAAGTTGAACGGAGTTATGATCACACCAGGGATCATTAAGATCCCAATTCATCACACCATGATCTCTTTGGGGTATTTTTGATTTCATACAAATACAAAGAGACCAACTTTGAGGATCACAATTTTGTCCACCAAGTTTTTGGCGCCGTTGCCGGGGATTGTTCGAGTATGGACAACTGATGGCTCATCTTGTTGCTCAAATTAGGTAATTTTCTTTTCAAAAATTTTTCAAAAATCTTTTTCAAAATTTTTCTTTCTTTTTCGTTTTTTTTCCAAAAATATTTTCGAAAAAATTATTAAAAATCCAAAAAAATCATAAAATCATAAAAATCAAAAATATTTTGTGTTTCTTGTTTGAGTCTTGAGTCAATTTTTAAGTTTGGTGTCAATTGCATGCTTTAAAAAAAATTTCTTGCATTTTCGAAAATTTATGCATTCATAGTGTTCTTCATGATCTTCAAGTTGTTCTTGATAAGTCTTCTTGTTTGATCTTGATGCTTTCTTATTTTGTGTTGTTTGTTGTTTTTCATGTGCATTTTTTGTTTGTTAGAGTCCATGCATTAAAGATTTCTCAGTTTGGTGTCTTGCATGTTTTCTTTGCATCAAAAATTTTTCAAAATTATGTTCTTGATGATCATCATGATCTTCAAAGTGTTCTTAGTGTTCATCTTGACATTCATAGTGTTCTTGCATGCATCTTGTGTTTGATCCAAAATTTGCATGTTTGGGTCATGTTTGTGTTTTTCTCTTTCATTATTAAAAATTCAAAAATAAAAAAAATATCTCTTCCTTATTTTTCTCCAAATTTTCGAAAATTTGAGTTGACTTAGTCAAAAATTTTCAAAATTAGTTGTTTCTTACAAGTCAAGTCAAATTTTCAATTGTAAAAATCTTATCTTTTCAAAATCTTTTTCAAAAATTATATCTTTTTCATTTTTTTTAGTTTTTCGAAAATTTCAAAAATTCTTTTTCAAAATATTTTCAAAATCTTTTTCTTATCTTTATATCATATTTTCAAAAATTAGCTAACAATTAATGTAATTGATTCAAAAATTTGAAGTTTGTTACTTTCTTGTTAAGAAAGGGTCAATCTTTAAGTTCTAGAATCTTATCTTGTAGTTTCTTGTTAGTGAAGTAAGTAATTTCAAATTTTTAAATTAAATCTTTTTATCTTTTATCTTATCTTTTTCAAAAATTTTATCTTTTTCAAAATTTGATTTCAAAATATCTTATCTAACCTCTTATCTTCTTATCTTTTCAAACTTGATTTTAATATATTTTTCAACTAACTCTTTGACTTTTTATTTGTTTCCTATCTTCTTCAAAACCAACTAACTACCTATCCCTCTCTAATTTTCGAAAATACTTCTCTCTTTTTCAAAAATTCTTCTTGTTTTAAATTTTAATTTTAATCTTATCTTATTTCTAATTTTCGAAAATTACTAACCCCTTTTTTTAATTATTTTCGAATTTTCTATCTCTTCTCTCTTATTCTATTTAATTATTTAATTACTAACACTTCTCTTCACCTCTCTTCACCTAAATATCCGAATCCACTCTTCTTCATTCTTTTCCCCTTTCTTTTTTCTACTAACATAAAGGAATCTCTATACTGTGACATAGAGGATTCCTCTTTCTTTTCTTGTTTTCTTCTCTTTCATATGAGCAGGAACAAGGATAAAGACACTCTTGTTGAAATTGATCCAGAACCTGAAAGGACTCTGAAGAGAAAATTAAGAGAAGCTAAGTTACATCAATCTAAAGGTAACTGATGAGCGGATATTTTATACGCTTTTTGGGGGTAATTTCATGTAGATTTTAGCATGTTTCAGTTAGTTTTTAGTAAAATAATATTAGTTTTTAGGCAAAAATTATATTTCTGGACTTTACTATGAGTTTGTGTGTTTTTCTGTGATTTCAGGTATTTTCTGGCTGAAATTGAGGGAGCTGAGCAAAAATCTGACTTAGGCTGAAAAAGGACTGCTGATGCTGTTGGATCCTAACCTCCCTGCACTCGAAATGGATTTTCTGGAGCTACAAGAGTCCAATTGGCGCGCTCTCAACGGCGTTGGAAAGTAGACATCCAGGGCTTTCCAGCAATATATAATAGTCCATACTTTGCGCAAGAATAGACGACGTAACTTGGCGTTAAACACCAAGTTCATGCTGCTGTCTGGAGTTAAACGCCAGAAAAACGTCATTATCCGGAGTTGAACGCCCAAAACACGTCATAACCTGAAGTTTGACGCCAAGAAAGGCCTCTACACGTGGAAAGCTTTAGTCTCAGCCCCAGCACACACCAAGTGGGCCCCAGAAGTGGATTTCTGCACCAATTATCTTAGTTTATTCATTTTCTGTAAACCTAGGTTACTAGTTTACTATTTAAACAACTTTTACAGACATTTCTTGTACCTCATGACATTTTCAGATCTGAATTACATACTTTTGACGGCATGAGTCCCTAAACTCCATTGTTGGGGTGAGGAGCTCTGCAGCGTCTCGATGATTTAATACAATTCCTTTGTTTTCCATTCGAACACGCTTGTTCTTATCTAAGATGTTTATTCGCGCTTAACTGTGGAGAAGGTGATGATCCGTGACACTCATCACCTTCCTCAATCCATGAACGTGTGCCTGACAACCACCTCCGTTCTACATCAGATTGAATGAATATCTCCTAGATTCCCCAGCAGAATCTTCGTGGTATAAGCCGGATTGATGACAGCATTCATGAGAATCCGGAAAGTCTAAACCTTGTCTGTGGTATTCTGAGTAGGATTCCGGGATTGAATGACTGTGACGTGCTTCAAACTTTAACCTGCTGGGCGTTAGTGACAGACGCAAAAGGGTGATTCTATTCCAGTAGGAGCGGGAACCAACCGGTGATTAGCCGTACTGTGACAGAGTGCGTGAGCATAGTTTTCACTGCGAGGATGGGAAGTAGCCACTAACAACGGTGACACCCTACATAGAGCTTGCCATGGAAGGAACCTGCGCGTGAGAAGAGGATTTCAAGGAAGAGTAGAAGTCAGAGGACAAAGCATCTCCAAAACTCCAACATATTCCCCAGTACTGCAAATCAAAGTAACATTGTTCCCTCTTTTATTTTTATAATCAAACTCAGTGATTTTACTTTTAATCCAAATAATCCTATTGACATCCTGACTAAGATTAATAAAATAAATATTGATTGCTTCAAACCAATAATCTCTGTGGATTCGACCCTTACTCACGTAAGGTATTACTTGGACGACCCAGTACACTTGCTGGTTAGTTGAACAAAATTGATCTTGGACCAGGCTCTATTATCATATTCTATAAAGAGATACAATTTCGTCCACCAAGTTTTTGGCGCCGTTGCCGGGGATTATTGAGTTTGGACAATTGAAGGCTTGTTTTATTTCTTAGATTAGGAATAATTTATTTTTATTTTTATTCTTATTTTTATTGTTAAAGAGTCATTAAATTTTGATAGGATAGTTTCTTTTCAAAAATTTCTTTTCAAAATTTATTATTTTCTTTTAATTAATTGCTAATTTTCGTGAGTTTTAGTGTCTTGTTCTAAGTTTGGTGTTAATTGCATCATTTATATTTTTCTTTGAAATTTTCGTGTGAGTGTTCTTTGTTTTTCCTTAATCTTCAAGTTGTTCTTGTCTATTTTTCTTGTTTGATCTTTAATTTTTCTTGTTCTGTGTCTTTTCTTGTTTCACTTGTGTTCCTTTTAAAGCACTAATTGGAACATCTGCACCAAGTGTCATATTTATTCCCATTTGGCTAGAATAGAAGGGTCATATTCTTGATAAGGGAGCACCAATACTTTTGAAAATCTTTTCAAAAATAATTTTTCTTGATTTAATCTTGTGCCAAACTCTAAGTTTGGTGTTTTATTGTTAATCTTTTTATAATTTTCGAAAATTTATTTTGATTTTCTAAAAATTTTAAGTTTGGTGTTCTTCCTTTTGTTCTTGGTGTTCTTGTGAATCTTCAAGGTGTTCTTGAGTTTTTCTTGTGTCTTGATCTTAAAATTTTTAAGTTGGTGTTCCTTGGTGTTTCCCTCCAAAAATTTTCGAAAACAAGGAGCACTAGATCTAAAAATTTTAAGTCTTGTGTCTTTTGTGTGTTTTTCTCTTTCATCATAAAATTCAAAATTCAAAAAAAATTTTTATATTTTCCAACTACTTTTCGAAATCTTTTTTAAATTTTTAGATTTTAATTTCATTTTTTTTCGAAAAAAAAAATATTTTTAACTCCTTTTTATTTATTCCATTTTTATTTATTCCATTACTATAAAATAAATAATTCTCAACATATAAATTCTCAACTTGTATTCCATCATGGAAGCAAGTAGGAATGAACAGTCCAAGAGGACTCTGGGGTCATATGCTAACCCACTACTGCTTCATATGGGAGTAGTATCTGTATACCCTCCATTGGAGTTAGTAGCTTTGAGCTGAATCCTCAGCTCATTATCATGGTGCAGCAAAACTGCCAGTATTCTGGTCTTCCACATGAAGAACCTACAGAGTTTCTGGCACAATTTCTGCAAATTGCTGATACAGTACATGATAAGGAAGTGGATCAGGATGTCTACAGATTACTACTGTTTCCATTTGCTGTAAAAGATCAAGCTAAGAGGTGGTTAAACAACCAGCCTAAGAACAGCATAAAAACATGGAAACAGCTGTCAGAAAAATTCCTGAATCCCTATTTCCCTCCCAAACGGATGACACAGCTAAGGCTAAGCATCCAAGGCTTCAAACAAGGAGATAATGAATCCCTTTATGATGCATGGGAGAGATACAGAGAGATGCTAAGAAAATGCCCCTCTGAAATGTTTTCAGAATGGGTGCAATTAGACATCTTTTACTATGGGCTTACAGAAAAAGCTCAGATTTCTCTAGACCACTCAGCTGGTGGATCTATACACATGAGAAAAACAATTGAAGAAGCTTAAGAGCTTATTGATACAGTTGCCAGAAATCAGCATCTGTATCTGAACAGTGAATCTTCCATGAAAGAAGAAGCTAAAACAGTAACTGCAGAACTCAGTCCGGTGGATCAGGCTAATGAATTTAATCAGCAATTAGACTTTCTAACTCAGCAGCTAGCCGAATTCAGGGAAATGTTACAGGAAACAAGAATGGCTAACAGGAACATGGAAGTGCAATTAAGCAGACAGAAAAGCAACTGTCAAAACAAATAGCAGATGAATGCCGAGCAGTTCAATTAAGAAGTGGGAAAACATTAAATAACTCACTTCAAAGCAGCAAGAAGACAGGAAATGAACAAATAGCTACTCAAAATCCCTCTGAGGACAAGCAGAGCCCAGAAAGGGATAAAGCTGGCGCTGAACGCCCAAACCATGTTCATTCCTGGCGTTCAACACCAGAAACAAGCATGGATCTGGAGTTGAACGCCCAAAAGGAACATGGTTCTGGCGTTCAAACGCCAGTGACAAGCAAGGAGGTGGCGTTTAACGCCACCCCAGCTTCCACCCCTGGTATTCAAACGCCAGTGGGTGATCAGTCACATACAAGTGCTGATAACAACCCTTCTAAAAAGGCTTCCCAACCCACTTCTGTAGGTAATAAACCGGCAGCAACTAAGGTTGAGGAATACAAAGCCAAAATGCCTTATCCTCAAAAACTCCGCCAAGCGGAACAGGATAAGCAATTTGCCCGCTTTGCAGACTATCTCAGGACTCTTGAAATAAAGATTCCGTTTGCAGAAGCACTTGAGCAAATACCTTCTTATGCTAAGTTCATGAAAGAGATCTTAAGTCATAAGAAGGATTGGAGGGAAACTGAAAAAGTTTACCTCACTGAAGAATGCAGTGCAGTCATTCTGAAAAGCTTACCTGAGAAGCTTAAAGATCCTGGGAGCTTTATGATACCATGCACGTTAGAAGGTGTTTGTACCAAGCAAGCTTTATGCGATCTTGGGGCAAGTATCAACCTAATACCTGCATCTACTATCAGAAAGCTTGGTTTGACTGAAGAAATCAAACCAACCAGGATATGTCTTCAACTTGCTGATGGCTCCATTAAATATCCATCAGGCGTGATTGAAGACATGATTGTCAAGGTTGGGCCATTTGCCTTTCCTACTGACTTTGTGGTGCTGGAAATGGAGGAGCACAAGAGTGCAACTCTCATTCTAGGAAGACCTTTCCTAGCAACTGGCCGAACCCTCATTGATGTCCAAAAAGGGGAAGTGACCTTGAGAGTCAATGAGGAGGAGTTCAAGTTGAATGTTGTTAAAGCCATGCAACATCCAGATAACCCAAATGACTGCATGAGTGTTGATATTATTGACTCTCTGGTAAGAGAGATCAATATGGCTGAGAGTCTCGAATCAGAGCTAGAGGACATCTTTAAAGATGTTCAGCCTGATTTGGAGGAATCAGAAAAGATAATAGAACCTCTGAAAATCCCTCAAGAAGAGGAGAAACCTCCAAAACCCGAGCTCAAACCATTACCACCATCCCTGAAATATGCATTTCTGGGAGAAGGTGAAACCTTTCCTGTAATTATAAGCTCTACCTTAGAGCCACAGGAAGAGGAAGCACTAATCCAAGTGCTAAGGACGCACAAGACAGCTCTTGGGTGGTCCATTAGTGATCTTAAGGGCATTAGCCCAGCCAGATGCATGCACAAAATCTTGTTGGAGGATGATGCCAAGCCAGTGGTTCAACCACAAAGGCGGCTGAATCCAGCTATGAAAGAAGTGGTGCAAAAAGAGGTCACTAAATTACTAGAGGCTGGGATTATTTATCCTATTTCTGACAGCCCCTGGGTGAGCCCTGTCCAAGTCGTCCCTAAGAAGGGTGGCATGACAGTGGTTCATAATGAAAAAAATGAACTGGTTCCTACAAGGATAGTTACAGGGTGGCGTGTGTGCATTGATTACAGAAGGCTCAATACAGCCACCAGAAAGGATCATTTTCCTTTACCATTCATAGACCAGATGCTAGAAAGACTAGCAGGTCATGAATACTACTGCTTCCTGGATGGGTATTCAGGTTATAATCAAATTGCAGTAGATCCCCAGGATCAAGAGAAAACAGCATTCACATGCCCATCTGGAGTATTTGCATACAAAAGGATGCCATTTGGCCTGTGCAATGCACCTGTAACCTTTCAGAGGTGCATGCTCTCAATTTTCTCTGATATGGTGGAAAAATTTCTGGAAGTCTTCATGGATGACTTTTCAGTATTTGGAGACTCATTTAGCTCCTGCCTTAACCACTTAGCACTTGTTCTGAAAAGATGCCAAGAGACTAACCTGGTTTTAAACTGGGAAAAATGTCACTTTATGGTGACTGAAGGAATTGTCCTTGGGCACAAAATTTCGAACAAGGGGATAGAGGTGGACCAAGCTAAGGTAGAAGTAATTGAAAAATTACCACCACCTGCTAATGTTAAGGCAATCAGAAGCTTTCTGGGACATGCAGGGTTCTATAGGAGGTTTATAAAGGATTTTTCAAAAATCGCCAAACCTCTGAGCAACCTGCTAGCTGCAGACACGCCATTTATCTTTGATGAAGAGTGTCTGCAAGCTTTTGAGACTCTGAAAGCTAAATTGGTTACAGCACCAATCATCTCTGCACCAGACTGGACATTACCATTTGAACTGATGTGTGATGCCAGTGACCATGCCATTGGTGCAGTGTTGGGACAAAGGCATGACAAGCATCTGCACGTCATTTACTATGCCAGCCGTGTGCTAAATGATGCACAGAAGAATTACACAACCACAGAAAAAGAGCTACTTGCAGTGGTTTACGCCATTGACAAATTCAGATCCTATTTAGTAGGATCAAAAGTGATTGTGTATACTGATCATGCTGCTCTTAAGTATCTACTCACAAAGCAGGATTCAAAACCCAGACTTATTAGGTGGGTGCTGCTTCTGCAAGAGTTTGATATAGAAATAAGAGACAGAAAAGGGATAGAAAATCAAGTAGCAGATCACCTGTCCCGAATAGAACCAGTGGAAGGGGCATCCCTCCCTCTCACTGAAATTTCTGAAACCTTTCCGGATGAGCAACTACTAGCCATCCAGGAAGTGCCATGGTTTGCAGACATTGCAAACTACAAGGCAGTAAGATTCATACCCAAGGAGTACAGTAAGATGCAATCAAAGAAATTAATCACAGATGCAAAGTACTATCTTTGGGATGAACCATATCTCTTTAAGAGATGTGCAGACGGAGTAATCTGTAGATGTGTGCCTAAAGAAGAAGCACAGAAGATCCTTTGGCATTGCCATGGATCACAGTATGGAGGACATTTTGGAAGTGAACGAACAGCCACAAGAGTCCTCCAAAGTGGCTTCTACTGGCCTACTCTCTATAAAGATTCCCGAGCATTTGTGCTTAACTGTGATAGTTGCCAAAGATCAGGCAACCTTCCTCACAGTTATGCCATGCCTCAACAAGGAATCTTGGAGATTGAGTTGTTTGATGTATGGGGCATTGACTTCATGGGACCTTTCCCACCATCATACTCAAACACCTATATTCTGGTGGCAGTGGATTATGTATCCAAATGGGTGGAAGCTATTGCCACACCCACTAATGACACTAAAACAGTGTTAAAATTCCTCCAGAAACATATCTTCAGCAGATTTGGTATCCCTAGAGTGTTAATCAGTGATGGGGGCACTCATTTCTGTAATAAACAGCTTTACTCTGCTTTGGTACGTTATGGAGTCAACCACAGGGTGGCTACTCCATATCACCCACAAACTAATGGGCAAGCTGAAGTCTCAAATAGAGAACTTAAAAGAATCCTGGAACGGACTGTAATTAACCGTAGAAAGGATTGGGCAAAAAGCTTGGATGATGCTCTGTGGGCATACAGAACAGCATTCAAGACCCCCATAGGGACCTCTCCATACCAGCTCGTGTATGGAAAGGCATGTCACTTGCCAGTGGAACTGGAACACAAGGCCTATTGGGCAACCAGATTCCTGAACCTTGATGCCAAGTTAGCTGGAGAAAAACGATTGCTCCAGTTAAATGAGCTAGAGGAATTTAGACTCAATGCTTTCGAAAATGCAAAAATTTACAAAGAGAAAGCAAAAAGATGGCATGATAAGAAATTGTCATCCAGAGTCTTTGAGCCAGGACAGAAAGTCCTGCTATTTAATTCAAGGCTCAAATTATTCCCTGGGAAATTAAAATCCCGGTGGAGAGGTCCATATGTAATTACAAGTGTATCACCATATGGATACGTAGAGCTTCAGGATAATGAATCCAACAAAAAGTTCATTGTTAATGGACAGAGAGTTAAACATTATCTTGAAGGCAATTTTGAGCAAGAATGCTCAAGACTGAGATTACATTGAAGATCAGTGACAGTCCAGCTTAAGACATTAAAGAAGCGCTTACTGGGAGGCAACCCAGCCATTTACAAAGCTTATTTACTGATTAAATAAATGTTCTTTCTTTACAGGTTTAGGTCTAAGTATCTTCAAAGGTGAAATAGCAAATTTACTGAAGTCCCAAGAGTTACAGAGAAATTTGGAAGCTCACTGGCATAAAAAAGCCAGTAAGAAACACTTTGGGCGTTAAACGCCCAAAAGAAGCTCCCACTGGGCGTTTAACGCCAGTAAGGGTAGCCTTCTGGGCGTTAAACGCCAGAAAGGAGCATCTTCTGGGCGTTAAACGCCAGAAAGATGCACCTTCTGGGCGTTTAACGCCAATCTGCTAGCATTCTGGGCGTTTAGAAAAACGCCCAGTAAAGAAGGACTTCCTGGCGTTCAACGCCAGAAAGAAGCATCACATGGGCGTTGAACGCCCAGGAGAAGCAACATGTGGGCGTTAAACGCCCAAACCATGCACCATGTGGGCGTTTAACGCCAGGATGGTGGGAGGAGGTACAATTTCGTTTTTCTTTGCAATTCTTCAAAATTTTTATGTTTCAATTCATGATTTCTTGCATAAACATATTTTAAATTATCACTTTCAATTCCAAAAGTTTTTATCCTAATTTCTAAAATCCAATGATTGCAAATGTTTTAGATTTATCTTAACCCAAAAGAACAAATGGCTTTCCAATTCAATCCATCATCTTTTCAAATTTGTTTTCAACACATCAATTATCTTTTAGAATCTTTTTCAAAATTAAATTTCAAATCTATCTTTTAAATTATTATTCATATCTTTTTCTTTTCAAAATTATATCTTTTTCTAATCATATCTTTTAAAATCATATCTTCTATTTTATCTCTTTCTTATTTTTTTCGAAAATTCCCCACCCCCCTCCATATATATTGTGTTCGGCGTCCCCTCACCATCACCATTCCACAATTGCTCTCCTTCTATCCCTCTTCTTTCTTCTCCTTTGCTTGGGGACAAGCAAAACTCTAAGTTTGGTGTGCTTATCCGTGATCACAAAAACATACTCACTTAAGATCATGGCTCCTAAAGGAAAGCAAACCGCCCCAAGAGGGAAGAAAGAAAGCGCTCCAAAGCCACTTTGGAATCAAGGGAAGTTCTTAACTAAAGAACATTCAGACCATTACTACAAGATAATGAGTCACAGATCAGTGATCCCGGAAGTCAGATTTGATCTGAAAGAAGATGAATATCCGGAGATCCAAGAGCAAATTCGAAACAGGAATTGGGAAATTCTGGCCAATCCTGAAACGAAAGTGGGGAAGAACATGGTTCAGGAATTTTATGCTAATCTATGGCAGACAGAAAGGCAAAGAATCATTGGAGCTGCTCTCTTTGACCATAAGACCCTAGTCAGAGGGAAGATCATTCATACCAATTCTGACAGGATCAGGGAGATATTCAAGATTCCTCAACTAAAAGATGACCCAGACTCCTTTAATAGGAGAATGATGAGGGTCAATAAAGGGCTGGACAAGGTTCTGGAGGACATATGCATCCCTGGAGCCAAGTGGACTACCAGTACAACTGGCATCCCAGTTCAACTCAAAAGAGAAGATTTAAAACCAGTAGCTAGAGGCTGGCTGGATTTCATTAGTCGTTCCATATTGCCCACCAGCAACCATTCTGAAATTACCATCAAAAGAGCTGTCATGATTCACTGCATCATGTTGGGAAAAGAAGTGGAAGTCCATCAGCTGATCTCCTGTGAGCTATATAAAATAGCAAACAGGAATTCTAAGGACGCCAAATTGGCTTATCCAAGCCTAATTTCTATGCTTTGCAAAGATGCTGGAGTAAAGATGGGAATAACTGAATATATCCCAATTGAAAAGCCCATTACTGGAACATCAATGATCAGGCAACAGCAACAAGAGGATCCTGCCAGAAGGAGAGCACAAGAAGCCCTCCCAGAACTGCCCCAATTCGAATATTGGGAACAACTTGAGGCTTCTATTTCCAGATTGCAAGAAGCTATGGATCAAATAAAGGAAGAACAGAATAATCAAGGTAGCATGATTTGCAAACTGCTCAAAGAACAAGAAGAGCAAGGGCGTGATATATGGGAGCTGAAGCGCCAAAAATTAATCCTTGAACCACACCCCAAAGAATTAGAGGAGCATCCACTCCTCAAAACAACAGGTTGCTGAGTTCCAATTTTTCTGTTTTAACTTAGTAATAATTATTCCTTTCAGAAATTGACCTTAGAAGATATTTAGTAGTAATTAGTATGTCTATTTTGATTTTATTTCCAATTAAGTTATAATTTATTTTTCTCATCATCATTAGGCATGAATAAAGTAGTAGATTTTCTTTTAGAATAAAGAAGTAATTTATATTTTTCGAGTTCTTAATAAATAAAATTATAATTAATTATATGTGGTGGCAATACTTTTTGTTCTCTGAATGAATGCTTGAACAGTGCATAATATGTACTTTGAATTTGATGAATATTGGCTCCTGAAAGGATGAGGAACACGAAAAATATTGTTGATGATCTGAAAAATCATGAAATTGATTCTCGAAGCAAGAAAAAGCAGTAAAAAAAAAAAACACAATATTCACAAGCCATGGGCACTAGCCAAGAATAAAAAGGATCCAAGGCTTTGAGCATCAATGGATAGGAGGGCCCAAGGAAATAAAATCCAGGCCTAAGCGGCTAAACCAAGCTGTCCCTAACCATGTGCTTGTGTCATGAAGGTCCAAGTGAGAAGCTTGAGACTGAGTGGTTAAGGTCGTGATCCAAAGCAAAAGAGTGTGCTTAAGAGCTCTGGACACCACTGACTGGGGACTCTAGCAAAGCTGAGTCATAATCTGAAAAGGTTCACCCAGTTATGTGTCTGTGGCATTTATGTATCTGGTGGTAATACTGGAAGACAAAGTGCTTAGGGCCACAGCCAAGACTCATAAAATAACTGTGTTCAAGAATCAACATACTACACTAGGAGAGTCAACAATACTATCTGAATTCTGAGTTCCTAAGGATGCCAATCATTCTGAAAATTTAAAGATACAGGGAGATGCCAAAACTATTCAGAGACAAAAAGCTACAAGCCCCGCTCATCTAATAAGAATCTGAGCCTCATTTAAAACTCGAGAATATTATTATTTCTTTATTTCTGTTAGAACCTATTTTATTCATCTAGTTGCTTGAGGACAAGCAACAGTTTAAGTTTGGTGTTGTGATGAGCGGATATTTTATACGCTTTTTGGGGGTAATTTCATGTAGATTTTAGCATGTTTCAGTTAGTTTTTAGTAAAATAATATTAGTTTTTAGGCAAAAATCATATTTCTGGACTTTACTATGAGTTTGTGTGTTTTTCTGTGATTTCAGGTATTTTCTGGCTGAAATTGAGGGAGCTGAGCAAAAATCTGACTTAGGCTGAAAAAGGACTGCTGATGCTGTTGGATCCTGACCTCCCTGCACTCGAAATGGATTTTCTGGAGCTACAGGAGTCCAATTGGCGCGCTCTCAACGGCGTTGGAAAGTAGACATCCATAGCTTTCCAGAAATATATAATAGTTCATACTTTGCGCAAGAATAGACGACGTAACTTGGAGTTAAACGCCAAGTTCATGCTGCTGTCTGGAGTTAAACGCCAGAAAAACGTCATTATCCGGAGTTGAACGCCCAAAACACGTCATAACCTGAAGTTTGACGCCAAGAAAGGCCTCTACACGTGGAAAGCTTTAGTCTCAGCCCCAGCACACACCACGTGGGCCCCAGAAGTGGATTTCTGCACCAATTATCTTAGTTTATTCATTTTCTGTAAACCTAGGTTACTAGTTTACTATTTAAACAACCTTTACAGACATTTCTTGTACCTCATGACATTTTCATATCTGAATTACATACTTTTGACGGCATGAGTCCCTAAAATCCATTGTTGGGGGTGAGGAGCTCTGCAGCGTCTCGATGATTTAATACAATTCCTTTGTTTTCCATTCGAACACGCTTGTTCTTATCTAAGATGTTTATTCGCGCTTAACTGTGGAGAAGGTGATGATCCGTGACACTCATCACCTTCCTCAATCCATGAACGTGTGCCTGACAACCACCTCCGTTCTACATCAGATTGAATGAATATCTCCTAGATTCCCCAACAGAATCTTCGTGGTATAAGCCGGATTGATGACAGCATTCATGAGAATCCGGAAAGTCTAAACCTTGTCTGTGGTATTCTGAGTAGGATTCCGGGATTGAATGACTGTGATGTGCTTCAAACTTTAACCTGCTGGGCGTTAGTGACAGACGCAAAAGAGTGATTCTATTCCAGTAGGAGCGGGAACCAACCGGTGATTAGCCGTACTGTGACAGAGTGCGTGAGCATAGTTTTCACTGCGAGGATGGGAAGTAGCCACTAACAACGGTGACACCCTACATAGAGCTTGCCATGGAAGGAACCTGCGTGTGAGAAGAGGATTTCAAGGAAGAGTAGAAGTCAGAGGACAAAGCATCTCCAAAACTCCAACATATTCCCCAGTACTGCAAATCAAAGTAACATTGTTCCCTCTTTTATTTTTATAATCAAACTCAGTGATTTTACTTTTAATCCAAATAATCCTATTGACATCCTGACTAAGATTAATAAAATAAATATTGATTGCTTCAAACCAATAATCTCTGTGGATTCGACCCTTACTCACGTAAGGTATTACTTGGACGACCCAGTACACTTGCTGGTTAGTTGAACGAAATTGATCTTGGACCAGGCTCTATTATCATATTCTATAAAGAGATACAATTTCGTCCACCAGTAACCTTTCAGAAACATTAGAATAAGAGAAGGAGATGGCAGCCAAAAATAATAATAATGCAAGGAGAATGCTTGGTGACTTCACAAAGCCAACGTCCAAATTTGATGGAAGAAGCATCTCCATTCCTGCCATTGGAGCCAATAATTTTGAGCTGAAACCTCAGCTAGTTGCCTTGATGCAACAAAACTGCAAGTTTTATGGACTTCCATCTGAAGATCCTTATCAGTTTTTAACTGAGTTCTTGCAAATCTGTGAGACTGTAAAGACGAATGGAGTTGATCCTGAAGTCTACAGACTCATGCTTTTCCCTTTTGCTGTAAGAGACAGAGCTAGAATATGGTTAGATTCACAACCCAAGGATAGCATGGACTCCTGGGATAAGCTGGTCACTGCCTTCTTGGATAAATTCTTTCCTCCTCAAAAGCTGAGCAAGCTGAGAGTGGATATTCAAACCTTCAAACAAAAAGATGGTGAATCCCTCTATGAAGCTTGGGAAAGATACAAGCAGCTGACCAAAAGATGTCCATCTGACATGTTTTCAGAATGGACCATATTAGATATATTCTATTATGGCCTGTCTGAATTTTCAAAAATGTCACTGGACCATTCTGCAGGTGGATCTATTCACCTAAAGAAAACGCCTGAAGAAGCTCAACAACTCATTGACATGGTTGCAAACAACCAATTCATGTACACTTCTGAGAGAAATTCTATGAATAATGGGATACCTCAGAAGAAAGGAGTTCTTGAAATTGATGCTCTGAATGCCATATTGGCTCAGAACAAAGTGTTGACTCAACAGGTCAACATGATCTCTCAAAGTCTGAATGGATGGCAACATGCATCCAACAGTACTAAAGAGGCAGCTTCTGAAGAAGCTTATGATCCTGAGAACCCTGCCATGGCAGAGGTTAATTACATGGGTGAACCTTATGGAAACACCTATAACTCATCATGGAGAAATCATCCAAATTTCTCATGGAAGGATCAACAAAAGCCTCAACAAGGCTTTAACAATGGTGGACGCAATAGGCTAAGCAATAGCAAGCCGTTTCCATCATCTTCTCAGCAACAGACAGAGAATTCTGAACAAAACACTTCTAATTTAGCCAATCTAGTCTCTGATCTGTCAAAGGCCACTTTCAGTTTCATGAGTGAAACAAGATCCTCCATCAGAAATCTGGAGGCACAAGTGGGCCAGGTGAGTAAGAAAATCATTGAAACTCCTCCCAGTATTCTCCCAAGCAATACAGAAGAGAATCCAAAAGGAGAGTGCAAGGCCATTGATATAATCAATATGGCCGAATGCACAAGGGAGGAGGAGGACGAAAATCCTAGTGAGGATGACCTCCTGGGACGTCCCTCAAGCAAGAAGGAATTTCCTATTAAGGATTGATGATTGGATTTTTGACGGTTTAGAATTTCTCAAATAAAATCTCGTCGAAGTATAGTTTCTAAACCAAGCAATAATCCTTTCGTACAAAAAGTTGTTTGTCACTAAAACAAACCCCTAAATTTATAAACCGAAGTATTCAAACCTCGGGTCGTTCTCCCTAGGAATTGTAATGAAGTGTCTTGTTATTGGTTCGAGTTGTTTTGGGGTTTTGGATAAGAGACATGAAAGTAAATGGCAATGAAAATAAACTAACAACTATAAAAGGCTCTTGGCAAGGTATGAAAATTAGAAGTCCTATCCTAGTTATCCTTTTCAATTGTGATGAGAATTGTTCATTGCTACCACTTAGTCAACCCTTACTAAATAAAGGAAAGTCAAGTGGATGAATTGACTTGAGCCACAAGTTCTAGCCAACTCCCAAGGAAAGACTAGCTTTAATGCACTCCAAACCAATTAGCAATCTCTCTAATTACCAATCAACAAAGGAATTAGATAACTCAAGTGTCACTAATTACTCTACCTAGGCCAAGAGGAACAAAATCTACACTATATCTAGAAGAGGCATTTCAACAAACACATGAAAGGCAATAAAAGTAAACAACATATATTGCAAGAATTAAAAAGAGATCTAACTACAAAGGCAAGAGATCAACAATAGAAAAGCAAAGAAGAACAATTATTATGAATTACCTCTTATTGAATTGGAAGAAAATGGAAGGAACAATAGTAGATCTACAACAAAGTATAAGAACAACATAAAGGAAATTACAATAAAATAATGGAAGAAGAATGAATCTAACAACAAGGAATTGAGATGTAGAAGTAGAAGAAAGCAAAGATTAAAACCTAGATCTAAGAACTAATCATAATCCTAATCCTAATTCTAGAGAGAAGTGAGAGCTTCTCTCTCTAGAAACTAATTCTAACTACTAAACTAAACTAATGGTAACTAGATGTCTCATCCCTCTTCAATCCTTGACTTAAATAGCATCAGAAATGAGTTGGATTGGGCCCACAAGGCTCCTAAAACTGCTGGGGACGATTTCATTAAAGTGGGCCACGGACAGAATCGGCGCGCGCGCGCAAAGTGCGCATGCGCGCCCCTGAACGCGAAGCAACATATGGCAAAATTTATATCATTTCGAAGCCCCGGATGTTAGCTTTCCAACCCAACTAGAACCGCATCATTTGGACCTCTGTAGCTCAAGTTATGGTCGTTTAAGTGCGAAGAGGTTGGCTTGACAGCTTTCCGGTTCTTTCATTTCTTCATGAGTTCTCCAACTTTTCATGCTTCTTTCTTCATTCCCTTGATCCAATCTTTGCCTCCTAAACCTTAAATCACTTAACAAATATATCAAGGCATCTAATGGAATCAAGGTGAATTAGATTTAGCTATTTTAAGGCCTAAAAAGCATGTTTTCACTCTTAAGCACAATTAAAGGAGAATATACAAAACCATGCTATTTCAATGGATAAATGTGGGTAAAAGGTCATAAAATCTCTTAAAATCAATACAAGATAAACCGTCAAAACGGAGTTTGTCAACCTCCCCACACTTAAACCAAGCATGTCCTCATGCTAAAACCAAGAATGAAGTAAGGGTATGGCATTTATTTAGTGGAAACTAACTAAATGCAATCTACTTATATGCAACTATCTAAATGAATGCAATTGCTTGGTCAAAATAAATCAATTCCCAAGAAGCATATATGCACAAGGGCTAAGGACTAGCAAGTCTAATCCGCAATTGAATTGAGTTATTAAATATTTTTACAAACTTGCATGAAAATTATGATCATAGGTGGAAACATGTAATTGAGCATCAAACCCTCACCGGATGTATTTGCACTCTATTCGCTCAAGTGTTTAGGGTTAATTCTCTCAATTCTCCCCTAATCATGCTTTCCAAGATTTGTTCTTCTTCTAACAATCAACATATATTTCATGCATGCATACAAGTATCATGAGGTCTTTTCTTTGGTTGTAATGGGGCTAGGGTCAAGGTATGATGCATATATGGTTAAGTGAGCTTGAAATTTGAATCTTTGATAAGCTTAAACTTCCCACCTAACCTATGACATCCTATACAATTTCAAAGCTGGCCTAACTACCCATTTTTCACTTTTTCACATACTCATGCATTTCTTTTTCATTTCACAACATTTATGCATTGGTTTTATTGAGCTATACTTTGCTTTGGGGCATTTTGTCCCCTTTTTATTTCTTTCTTTTTCTTCTTTTTCTTTCTTTTTCTATATTTTTTTCTTTTCCATACTATTTTTTTCTTTTTTTCCTTTTGTTTCTCTCATTTTTATTTCTTTCTATATACAAGAACCTCAATGCATAAGGTTTTACATTTGATCAATACATGAGCATGTACCCAATTCCTAACATTTTCAATAAAAATACAAAACTACCCTTTTATTCACCCAATGTCCCAAGATTCCCACACTTGAATGATACTCACACACACTAGTCTAAGCCAATCAAAGATCCAAATTAAGGACATTTATTGTTTTTCGCTTTAGGCTTGTAATGTGCTAAAATTAAGAACAAAGTGGGTTAATCGTAGGCTCAAATTTGGCTAACAATGGAAGATAAAAGGTAAGGCTTTTTGGGTAAGTGAGCTAAATGAAATGATGGCCTCAATCATATAAATGCATAAATACACAAAATAATGGATATAAAGGATCAAACAAATCAAAGATTACATTCATAGAAAGAGAATAATGCACACAAGAAGGAAAATAAGTGGTTATAAGATGTAACCACACCATTAGGCTCAAATCCCACTTGCTTGTGTTCTTAGCTCAAAAATATGATCCACAATATATATATTTCAAGCAAGTTCTATGAAGAGTTTTCACTCAAATCAATTGAGATGCCCTATAGATAGAAATCTTGAAAATTTTCATTATTTTGACTAAGCTTATTGTGTATATATATGCAAAAAATAAGAAAATGCAACAAAAATCCTAAAATCCTAGAATGAAATGCAAAAGTATTGAGATTAGAAATTTGTCACCCGAAATCGCCGACCGGTCGGACGACCTCCCCACACTTAAAAGTTTGCACCGTCCTCGGTGCACTCAAAGATGAGCAAGGGGGTACGGCGACTCTCCGGATTGCTACGTGTTCTTAGTCTTGCTTCCATGTTTGCTTGTGGTGTATTCATCATAAAAAACAAAAATATAACACCATAAGATGAGAAGATATAAAAACAAGGAAGGATACATTGTTGGAGTGAGGTAAATCACTAGAAATGAGTGAGTGAATTAGTGTGGCATTAATGACAAATAAGTGTGTGAATTCTAAATTGCGCGGTTTAGAACACACATTAGCATAAAAGGCTATGTCACCAAAGAAGCATGCACTTTACTCATTCTAGTATGCTTGAGATGCTTTAAGTAAACTTGTAAGGTAAAACAAGCATTAAAGAAGCATGAAAGCATTCAAGTCAAACACATATGGATGCATATGATCATGAAATACCATGCATTAAGGTAAATGCACATCATCATCCATCAAGAGATTGCCTAATCAAAGAATACGGTTCAAATCACATGGTGGCCAAATCATGCAATTCAAAAAAATTACAAGCTCAAATGCAATTCTCATCACTTGGTATTCTTAAAAGGTAAGCATGAAAAACTCAAATCCAAGTAGCAAAATATAACCTCAATTAAATAGTCCAACAAAGATTATCGAAAAACATTCATGCTAAAATAGCATTTAGGCAATAAGAGGCAACAAGGTGTAGTAAACAAAGTCAATAATCCAACACTTATAATGAAAAGAGAGAAAATAAAATGAAAACTAACTAATTAACCAACTAAAATAAATGGTTATCCATGGTGTTAGGAAGTGTTGAATGAGGGATTGGAGGAGGGAAGAAGAAATGAGAAGGAAAAGAAATGGAAAGAGGAGAAGAAAAGAAATGGATGGAAGAAAGGGCATCCACGCGCACGCCCGCATGGCGCGCGCGCGTCGATGGCTTATTTCGAGAGTGGCGCGTACGCGTCATGTGCGCAAGCGCGCAAATAGGTTTCTGCCTCAGGCCCAATTTCCGCACAGTGCAGGCCTAACTCTCGGGTCAAGGTATGGAAGGTGAAACTTCTCAATCCACGCGTACGCGTGCATGGCGCGCTCGCGTGGATGGTCCAAAACGCTTGATGCACGCGTACGCACGCAGTGCGCGTACGCGTGGATGGTGCTCTGTTTTTCAAAATTTTTCTATGTTTTTGCACCAATCTAAGCATTCCAAACCTCCAAACAGCTACCAAAACACCATAAAACCTTATTTAACATATTAAACTACCAAATATACTCAACTAACTAAACAAATCATGAAATTAGACTAATTCTACCAAATATTTACAAAAGAGAAAATGAAAAGAAGTTACCATGGTGGGTTGTCTCCCACCTAGCACTTTTGTTTATTGTCCTTAAGTTGGACTTATGGGGAGCTTCTCTCAAGGTGGCTTGTGCTTGTACTCATCTTGGAACTTCCACCAATGCTTGGACTTCCAATAAGCTCCATCATTCAAGATTAATATCTCCAAGCTTTGATGGAGTTCTTCACAAACCATGGGCTCCCAATGTTGATCCTCATGTGTTCCCGGATCCCATATTTTGTCTTCACACCCATCTCCAAGTTGATTATCATTAATCCATGTGGGTGGTGAGCAAGGTGAATTCTCAAAAAATTGACCAAACATCCTTCTAGACCCATGTACTCTAGTTATACACCAACCTTTGCTATCAAGCTTTGGACATGTGACCATAGTGAACCTAGAATGATGCTTCCAACCACTAACCATCTCCTTTTTACTCTTAAAGCCACAAATATATCTAAGTTGACCATCCGTTTCAAGCAAACCATATTCAAGGGGAATAATAAAGCTTGAGTATAAGGAATTTACCCACTTGAATGAGGGAGTGGATGGTGGTGGCTTGGGGAGAGGTATCTCCAATGTCCTTGCAAGCTCTACTCCCTTGTTTGCTTCCTTGATTGCCTCCACCTCCTCAACGCTTTCAAATCCAACTGGAGAATGTTCTTCATGCTCAAAAGATTCTTCACCACTAAGACTTGATGCTTGATCTTCATCACCAAGGGAACTCAATTCTTTCTCTATCCCATCCAAGTCTTCATATGGAATATGCCTTGGAAGGTGTGCACTTTCCTTCCTAGCATCAATTTCAATCATCTTGGAGGGATTTTCTTCAACTCTATATTCCCATGGAGGCTCCGCATCTCCTAAGTCTTCTACCACTTCTTCCGTGTCTTCAACAATTAAAGCTTCCTCCAATTGTTCCAATACAAAGCAACTTCCCTCATTTCCCACCGGAGTTTCCAATCTCTCCTTCATGCTATTCTCTTCTTGAGCCATGGGAGTTTCTTGAGTGTTCAAGCATTGGGAGGCTAATTGATTTGTTACCGCATCCAAGGCGGCCATGAAATTTTGCACATTCCTTTTCATCTCTTCTTGCCCTTGAACAAGAACACCAAGGGTTTCATCCATTAGAGGTTGGGATGGGTGGAAGGGTTCCTCGTTTTGGGGGAAGGGTTCATAGTAGGAAGGTGGTTCTTCTTGGTAGAGTTGTGGTGGTTCTATGTTTTCCACTCTTTCCACTTGTTGCACAACACACTCCATGGTTGCTTGAAATTGATCCAATGCTTCCTTGAGATGATCCCTTGACTCTTGTTCCTCTTGGATATCATGAGTAGGACCATAAGGCTCTTGGATTGAAGGACATGAGTATTCTTCCATGGAAGGTTGTGGTGGAAAGTAGTATTCATCTTGTGGTTAGAAATTTTCGTATATTGGAGGTGGTTCATCTTGGTAATAATATGGAGGGGGTGGCTCTTGAAAGGGTTGATATTGTGGTGGTTCCATATATGGCTCATATGGCTCAAAAGTTGGTTGGTGTGATGGATATGGATTAGGATCATATGAAGGTGGTTAGTAAGAAGGGGCTTGTGAGTATGGTTGAGAATTATGTTGAGGGTATGGATCATAGGCATATGGTGGTGGTTCTTGAAAGTCACAAGGGGATTCACCATAGCCATTGGATTGATATGCATCATAGAATGTCTCTTCTTCATAGTGCATTGGTGGGGGTTGTTGCCATGAAGATTGATCATATGCATATGACTCCTCCCACCTTTGGTTGTCCCATCCTTGATACACATCTCCATTGTAATCTCCACTTCCTACAACATAGTTGTAATCACACTCATAGCCAAAACGAGAATTCATAATGGAAGGAGAGAACAAAAATCAAAAGATAATGGAAAACAAGAGAAATAAAATTCTACAACTAACAAATAAAGCAAAAAAAAAAGATATTCACACTATTCACATATATACAACAACCAATAACATAACACCATTGCAACTCCCCGGCAACGGCGCCATTTTGATGATTGGATCTTTGACGGTTTAGAATTTCTCAAATAAAATCTCGTCGAAGTATAGTTTCTAAACCAAGCAATAGTCCTTTCGTACAAAAAGTTGTTTGTCACTAAAACAAACCCCTAAATTTATAAACCGAAGTATTCAAACCTCGGGTCGTTCTCCCTAGGAATTGTAATGAAGTGTCTTGTTATTGGTTCGAGTTGTTTTGGGGTTTTGGATAAGAGACATGAAAGTAAATGGCAATGAAAATAAACTAACAACTATAAAAGGCTCTTGGCAAGGTATGAAAATTAGAAGTCCTATCCTAGTTATCCTTTTCAATTGTGATGAGAATTGTTCATTGCTACCACTTAGTCAACCCTTACTAAATAAAGGAAAGTCAAGTGGATGAATTGACTTGAGCCACAAGTTCTAGCCAACTCCCAAGGAAAGACTAGCTTTAATGCACTCCAAACCAATTAGCAATCTCTCTAATTACCAATCAACAAAGGAATTAGATAACTCAAGTGTCACTAATTACTCTACCTAGGCCAAGAGGAACAAAATCTACACTATATCTAGAAGAGGCATTTCAACAAACACATGAAAGGCAATAAAAGTAAACAACATATATTGCAAGAATTAAAAAGAGATCTAACTACAAAGGCAAGAGATCAACAATAGAAAAGCAAAGAAGAACAATTATTATGAATTACCTCTTATTGAATTGGAAGAAAATGGAAGGAACAATAGTAGATCTACAACAAAGTATAAGAACAACATAAAGGAAATTACAATAAAATAATGGAAGAAGAATGAATCTAACAACAAGGAATTGAGATGTAGAAGTAGAAGAAAGCAAAGATTAAAACCTAGATCTAAGAACTAATCATAATCCTAATCCTAATTCTAGAGAGAAGTGAGAGCTTCTCTCTCTAGAAACTAATTCTAACTACTAAACTAAACTAATGGTAACTAGATGTCTCATCCCTCTTCAATCCTTGACTTAAATAGCATCAGAAATGAGTTGGATTGGGCCCACAAGGCTCCTAAAACCGCTGGGGACGATTTCATTAAAGTGGGTCACGGACAGAATCGGCGCGCGCGTGCGCGCGCGCCCCTGAACGCGAGCAACATATGGCAAAATTTATATCATTTCGAAGCCCCGGATGTTAGCTTTCCAACCCAACTAGAACCGCATCATTTGGACCTCTGTAGCTCAAGTTATGGTCGTTTATGTGCGAAGAGGTCGGCTTGACAGCTTTCCGGTTCTTTCATTTCTTCATGAGTTCTCCAACTTTTCATGCTTCTTTCTTCATTCCCTTGATCCAATCTTTGCCTCCTAAACCTTAAATCACTTAACAAACATATCAAGGCATCTAATGGAATCAAGGTGAATTAGATTTAGCTATTTTAAGGCCTAAAAAGCATGTTTTCACTCTTAAGCACAATTAAAGGAGAATATACAAAACCATGCTATTTCAATGGATAAATGTGGGTAAAAGGTCATAAAATCTCTTAAAATCAATACAAGATAAACCGTCAAAATGGGGTTTGTCAAGGATCCACAGGAATCTGAGGCTCATATAGAGACCATAGAGATTCCACTAAATCTCCTTCTGCCATTCATGAGCTCTGAAGACTATTCTTCCTCTGAAGAGGATGAAGATGTGACTGAAGAGCAAGTTGCTCAATATTTAGGAGCTATCATGAAGCTGAATGCCAAGTTGTTTGGTAATGAGACTTGGGAAAGTGAACCTCCCTTGCTCATTAAT
Source organism: Arachis hypogaea (assembly GCF_003086295.3). Lineage (NCBI taxonomy): Eukaryota > Viridiplantae > Streptophyta > Magnoliopsida > Fabales > Fabaceae > Arachis > Arachis hypogaea. Next base: position 31,875,176 of record NC_092045.1, on the reverse strand, counting down.
GAACTAGATACCTGGATTCAGCAAACTCTACCTCAAAAGAAACAAGATCCTAGCAAGTTTATAATACCTTGTACCATAGGCACCATGACCTTTGAAAAAGCTCTATGTGATCTAGGGTCAGGGATAAATCTTATGCCACTCTCTGTAATGGAGAAGCTGGGGATCATTGAAGTACAACCTGCCTTGTTCTCATTACAATTGGCAGACAAGTCATTGAGACAAGCTTATGGAATAGTGGAGGACGTGTTAGTAAAGGTTGAAGGCCTTTACATCCCTGTTGATTTCATAATCTTAGACACTAGGAAGGAAGAGGATGAGTGCATCATCCTTGGAAGACCTTTCCTAGCTACATCAGGAGCTGTGATAGATGTCAACAGAGGTGAATTAGTCCTTCAATTGAATGGGGACTACCTTGTGTTTAAGGCACATGGCCATCCCTCTGTGACAAAGGAGAGTAAGCATGAAGAGCTTCTCTCAATTCAGAGTCAAGAAGAGCCCCCATAGTCAAACTCTAAGTTTGGTGTTGTGAGGCCACAACCAAACTCTAAGTTTGGTGTTAAGATCCCATATCCAAACTCTAAGTTTGGTGTTGGGACTATACAACATTGACCTGATCACCTTTGTGGCTCCATGAGAGCCACTGTCAAGCTATTGACATTAAAGAAGCGCTTGTTGGGAGGCAACCCAATTTTATTTATCTAATTTTTATTTTATTTTATTTTATTGTTATTTTGTGTTTTATTAGGTACATGATCATGTGGAGTCACAAAAAAATCATAAAAATTAAAAACAGGAGCAAAAACAGCAGAAAAAAATTCGCACCCTAGAGGAAGCACAGGCTGGCATTCAACGCCAGTAAGATGCATCTGGCTGGCGTTGAACGCCAGAACAGAGCATCAACCTGACGCTGAACGCCAGAAACAAGCAACATTCTGGCGCTGAACGCCAGGAATGTGCCTAGAGAAGAAAAGCTGGCGCTGAACGTCAGTAACAAGCATGAAACTGGCGTTCAACGCCAGAAAAATGCTTTACATGGGTGTTGAACGCCCAGAATGTGCACCACACAGCGTTTAAACGCTAGAATGGTGTGCAAAGGCATTTTACATGCCTATTTGGTGCAGGGATGGAATTCCTTGACACCTCAGGATCTGTGGACCCCACAGGATCACCTCAGGATCTGTGGACCCCACAGGATCCCCACCTACTATATCCTCACCTTACCTCCTAATCCTATTTTTGTGATAAGTATTCCCCACATGTCACACTTCCCAAAAACCCTTCACCAATCACCTCAATCCCTCTTCCCAATCACCCTATTCACCACTCACATCCATCCACTCTTCCCCATAAATCCCACCTACCTTCAAAAATTCAAAACCATTTTCCCACACATTCCTACCCTAAATGGCCGAACATACACTCCCCCTCTCCCTATATATACCCTTCCATTCTACTTCATTTTCACACAACACAACCCCCTCTTCTTTACCTAGGCCGAACCTACATCTCTCCCTCTCTACCATATTCTCTTCTTCTTCTTCTTCTCTTCTTTCTTCTATTGCTCGAGGACGAGCAATATTTTAAGTTTGGTGTGGTCAAAGCATAATCTTTTTTGTTTTCCACTACCATCAATGGCACCTAAGACCGGAGAATCCTCTAGAAAAGGAAAAGGGAAGACAAAAGCTTCCACCTCCGAGTCATGGGAGGTGGAAAGATTCATCTCCAAGAGCCATCAAAACCACTTCTATGATGTTGTGGCAAAGAAGAAGGTGATCCCTAAGGTCCCTTTCAAGCTCAAGAAGAATGAGTATCCGGAGATCCGAAGAAGAGGTTGGGAAGTCCTAACCAACCCCATGCAACAAGTCGGAATCTTAATGGTCCAAGAGTTCTATGCCAATGCATAGATCACTAGGAACCATGATCAAAGTATGAACCCGAATCCAAAGAATTATCTCACAATGGTTCGGGGGAAATACTTAGATTTTAGTCCGGAAAATGTGAGGTTGGCGTTTCACTTGCCCATGATGCAAGGAGATGAACGCCCCTACACTAGAAGGGTCAACTTTAATCAAAGATTGGACCAAAGGCAAGCCAGTCCAACTAAGAAGACTGGACCTCAAGCCTGTGGCTAGAGGATGATTGGAGTTCATTCAACGCTCCATCATTCCCACTAGCAACTGATCTGAATTTACTGTGGATCGGGCCATCATGATTCATAGCATCATGATTGGAGAGGAAGTAGAAGTTCATGAAGTCATCTCCAATGAATTCTACAAAATAGCCGACAAGCCCTCCATTGAAGAGGATAAGCCCATCACCAAGAAGAGGATGGAGCAAGCAAGAGAGACCCTCCACGGATCTCAAGAGATGCATGAGGAAGCTCATCATCAAGAAATCCCTGAGATGCCTCAAGGGATGCACTTTCCTCCCAACAACTATTGGGAACAACTCAACACTTCCTTAGAAGATTTGAGCCACAATGTGGAACAATTAAGGATGGAACATCAAGAGCACTCCATCATTCTCCATGAAATAAGAAAAGATCAAAGAGCAATGAGGGAGGAGCAACAAAGGCAAGGAAGGGACATAGAAGAGCTTAAGGACATTGTTGGTCCTTCAAGAAGAAGACGCCACTAAGGTGGACTCATTCCTTGTTCTTATTTCTTTCTGTTTTTCGGTTTCTATGTTATGTTTACCTATGTTTTGTGTCTCTACTTCATGATCATTAGTATGTAGTATCCATGTCTTAAAGCTATGAATAAATTCCATTAATCCTTCACCTCTCTTAAATGAAAAATGTTTTAATTCAAAAGAACAAGAAGTACATGAATTTCGAAATTATCCTTGAATTTAATTTAATTATATTGATGTGGTGACAATACTTTTTGTTTTCTGAATGAATGCTTGAACAATGTATATTTTTGATCTTGTTGTTTATGAATGTTAAAACTGTTGGCTCTTGAAAAAATGATGAACAAAGAGAAATGTTATTGATGATCTGAAAAATCATAAAATTGATTCTTGAAGCAAGAAAAAGCAGTAAAAAACAAAAGCTTGCAAAAAAAAAAGAGAAAAATGGCGAAAAAAATAGAAAGAAAAAGAAAAAGCAAGCAGAAAAAGCCAATAGCCCTTAAAACCAAAAGGCAAGGGTAAAAAGGATCCAAGGCTTTGAGCATTAATGGATAGGAGGGCCTAAGGAAATAAAATCCAGGCCTAAGCGGCTAAATCAAGCTGTCCCTAACCATGTGCTTGTGTCATGAAGGTCCAAGTGAAAAGTTTGAGACTGAGTGGTTAAAGTCGTAATCCAAAGCAAAAAAGTGTGCTTAAGAGCTCTAGACACCACTAACTGGGGACTCTAGCAAAGCTGAGTCACAATCTGAAAAGGTTCACCCAGTTATGTGTCTGTGGCATTTATGTATCCGGTGGTAATACTGGAAAACAAAGTGCTTAGGGCCACGGCCAAGACTCATAAGTAGCTGTGTTCAAGAATCAAACATACTTAACTAGGAAAGTCAATAACACTATCTGAAATTCTAAGTTCCTAGAGAAGCCAATCATTCTAAACTTCAAAGGAAAAAGTGAGATGCCAAAACTGTTCAAAAGCAAAAAGCTACAAGTCCCGCTCATCTAATTATAATTAATATTCATTGATATTTTGGAATTTATAGTATATTCTCTTCTTTTTATCTTATTTGATTTTTAGTTGCTTGGGGACAAGCAACAATTTAAGTTTGGTGTTGTGATGAGCGGATAATTTATACGCTTTTTGGCATTGTTTTTAGGTAGTTTTTAGTAAGTTCAAGCTACTTTTAGGGATGTTTTCACTAGTTTTTATGTTAAATTCACATTTCTGGACTTTACTATGAGTTCGTGTGTTTTTCTGTGATTTCAGATAATTTCTGGCTGAAATTGAGGGACTTGAGCAAAACTCTGAAAAAGGCTGACAAAAGGACTGCTGATGCTGTTGGAATCTGACCTCCCTGCACTCAAATGGATTTTCTGGAGCTACAGAACTTCAAATGGCGCGCTCTCAACGGCGTTAGAAAGTAGACATCCAGAGCTTTCCAGCAATATATAATAGTCCATACTTTATTCGGAAATTGACGACGTAACTTGGCGTTGAACGCCAAGTACATGCTGCTGTCTGGAGTTAAACGCCAGAAACACGTCACGATCCGGAGTTGAACGCCCAAAACACGTTATAACTTGGAGTTCAACTCCAAGAGAAGCCTCAGCTCGTGGATAGATCAAGCTCAGCCCAAGCATACACCAAGTGGGCCCCGGAAGTGGATTTATGCATCAATTACTTACTCATGTAAACCCTAGTAGCTAGTCTAGTATAAATAGGATAATTTACTATTGTATTAGACATCTTTTGACAGTTTAATCTTTTGACTTTGTAGTCTTTGATCATTCGGTCTCTTGATCATTCAGGGGGCTGGCCATTCGGCCATGCCTGAACCTTTCACTTATGTATTTTCAACAGTGGAGTTTCTGCACACCATAGATTAAGGGTGTGGAGCTCTGCTGTACCTCAAGTTTCAATACAATTACTATTATTTTCTATTCAATTCTCTTTTATTCTTATTCCAAGATATACGTTGCACTTCAACTTGATGAATGTGATGATCCGTGACACTCATCATCATTCTCACCTATGAACGCGCGTGATTGACAACCACTTCCGTTCTACTCTAGGCCGGGCGCATATCTCTTAGATTCTCCAACAGAATCTTCGTGGTATAAGCTAGATAGATGGCGGCATTCATGAGGATCCGGAAAGTCTAAACCTTGTCTATGGTATTCCGAGTAGGATTCTGGGATTGAATGACTGTGACGAGCTTCAAACTCCTGAAGGCTGGGCGTGATGACAAACTGATGATGCAAAAGAATCAAGGGATTCTATTCCAACCTGATTGAGAACCGACAGATGATTAGCCGTGCTGTGACAGAGCATAGGACCATTTTCACTGAGAGGATGGGATGTAGCCATTGACAACGGTGATGCCCTACATACAGCTTGCCATGGAAAGGAGTAAGAAGGATTGGATGAATGTAATAAGAAAGTAGAGATTCAAGAGGAGCACAGCATCTCCATATGCCTATCTGAAATTCCCACTATTGATTTACATAAGTATTTCTATCTTATTTTATTTTCTCTTTATTATTAATTTTCGAACCCATAACCATTTAATCTGCCTAACTGAGATTTACAAGGTGACCATAGCTTGCTTCATACCAACAATCTCTGTGGGATCGACCCTTACTCACGTAAGGTATTACTTGGATGACCCAGTACACTTGCTGGTTAAGTTGAACGGAGTTATGAACACACCAGGGATCATTAAGATCCCAATTCATCACACCATGATCTCTTTGGGGTATTTTTGATTTCATACAAATACAAAGAGACCAACTTTGAGGATCACAATTTCGTCCACCAGTGTTATATTTTTGTTTTTCACAAATGATGCACCACAAGCGATAACGGAAGCAAGATTAAAAACACGTAGCAATCCGGAGAGTCGCCGTACCCCCTTGCTCATCTTTGAGTGCACCGAGGACGGTGCAAACTTTTAAGTGTGGGGAGGTCGTCCGACCGTTCGGCGATTTTGGGTGACAAATTTCTAATCTCAACACTTTTGCATTTCATTCTAGGATTTTAGGATTTTTACTTGCATTCTCTTAATTTTTGCATATGTATACACAAAAAGCTTAGTCAAAATAATGAAAATTTTCAAGATTTCTATCTATAGGGCACCTTAATTGATTTGAGTGAAAAATTTTCATAGAACTTGCTTGAAATATATATATTGTGGATCATATTTTTGAGCTAAGAACACAAGCAAGTGAGATTTGAGCCTAATGGTGTAGTTACATCTTATAACCACTTATTTTCCTTCTTGTGTGCATTATTCTCTTTCTATGATTGTAATCTTTGATTTGTTTGATTCTTTATGTCCATTATTTTGTGTATTCATGCATTTATATGATTGAGGCCATCATTTCATTGAGCTTACTTACCCAAATAGCCTTACCTTTTATCTTCCATTGTTAGCCAATTTGAGCCTACACTTAACCCACTTGTTCTTATTTTAGCACATTACAAGCCTAAAGCGGAAAACAATAAATGTCCTTATTTGGATCTTTGAATAGCTTAGGCTAGTGTGTGTGAGTATCATTCAAGTGTCAGAACCTTGGGACATTGGGTGAATAAAAGGGTAGTTTTGTATTGTTATTGAAAATATTGGGAATTGGGTACATACTCATGTATTGATCAATTGTAAAACCTTATGCATTGCGATTCTTGTATATAGAAAAAAAAATGAGAAAAACAAAAGAAAAAGAAAAAATATAATATGGAAAAAAATATAGAAAAAGAAAGAAAAAAAAAGAAAGAAAAAGAAAAAAAAAAGAAAGGAATAAAAAGGGGACAAAATGCCCCAAATCAAAGTATAGTCCAATAAAATCAATGCATAGGTGTTGTGAAATCAAAAAGGAATACATGAGTATGTGAAAGAGTGAAGAATGGGTAGTTAGGTTGGAATTTAATTGTATAGCATGTCATAGGTTAAGTGAGAAGTCTAAGTTTATCAAAGATTTAAATTTTAAGCTCACTTGACCAAATATGCATCCAACCCTAACCCTAGCCCCATTACAACCTATGAAAAGACCTCATGATATATGTATGCATGCATGAAATATTTGTTGATTGTTAGAAGAAGAACAAATCTTGGAAAACATGATTAGGGGAGAATTGAGAGAATCAACCCTAAACACTTGAGCGAATAGAGTGCAAATACATCCGGTGAGGGTTTGATGCTCAATTACATGTTTCCACCTATGATCACTCTTCTCATGCAAGTTTGTAAAAATATTTAATAACCCAATTCAATTTTGGATTAGACTTGCTAGTCCTTAGCCCTTGTGCATGTATGCTCCTTGGGAATTGATTTATTTTGACCAAGCAATTGCATTCATTTAGATAGTTGCATATAGGTAGATTGCATGGCGCATTTAGTTAGTTCCCATTGAATAAATGCCATACCCTTACTTCATTCTTGGTTTAAGCATGAGGACATGCTTGGTTTAAGTGTGGGGAGGTTAATAAACCCCATTTGTAGGGTTTATCTTGTGCTTGATTTAGTGGATTTTATAACCTTTTACCCACAATTATCCATTGAAATAGCATGGTTTTATAACTTCTCCTTTAATTGTGCTTAAGAGTGAAAACATTCTTTTTAGGACTTAAAATAGCTAAATCTAATTCTCCTTGATTCCATTAGATGCCTTGATATGTTTTTTAAGTGATTTAATGTTTAAGAGGCAAAGATTGGATCAAGGGAATGAAGAAAGAAGCATGAAAAGTAGGAGAACTCATGAAGAAATGAAAGAACCGGAAAGCTGTCAAGCCGACCTCTTCACACCTAAACGACCATAACTTAAGCTACAGGGGTCCAAATGATGCAGTTTCAGTTGGGTTAGAAAGCTAACATCCGGGGCTTCGAAACGATATAAGATTTGCCATAGTTGCTACACATATGGTGGCGCGCACGCGCATAGTACGCACACGCGCCGTTGCTGCCACCTGGTTCACTTAAAGCAAAACGTGGCCAGCGAATTCTAAAGCCTTGTGGGCCCAATCCAACTCATTTCTGATGCTATTTAACCCAAGGAATGAAGAGAAAAAAACGTTAGTTACCATTAGTCATAGTTTAGTTTTAGAAGTAGTTTCTAGAGAGAGAAGCTCTCACTTCTCTCTAGAATTAGGATTAGGATTAGGATTAGTTCTTAGATCTAGGTTTTAATCTTTGCTTTTTTCTACTTCTACATCTCAATTCTTTGTTGCTACATTCATCTTCTTCTATTCTTTTGTTGTAATTTCCTTTATGTTGTTCTTATATTTTGTTGTAGATCTAGTATTGTTCCTTCTACATTCTTCCAATTCAATAAGAGGTAATTCATAATAAATGTGTCTTCTTTGCTCTTCCATTGTTGATCTCTTGTTTTTGTAGTTATAGATTCCTTTAATTCTTGCATTTAATAATGTTTACTTCTATTGCACTTTATGTGTTTGTTGAAATGTCTCTTTTAGTTTTAGTGTAGATTTTGTTCCTCTTGGCCTAGGTAGAGTAATTAGTGACACTTGAGTTATCTAATTCCTTTGTTGATTGATAATTGGAGAGATTGCTAATTGGTTTGGAGTGCACTAAAGCTAGTCCTTCCTTGAGAGTTGGTTAGAACTTGTGGCTCAAGTCAATTCATCCACTTGACTTTCCTTTATTTAGTAAGGGTTAACTAAGTGGTAGCAATGAACGATTCTCATCACAATTGAGAAGGATAACTAGGATAGGACTTTTAATTTTCATACCTTGCCAAGAGCCTTTTATAGTTGTTAGTTTATTTTCATTGCCATTTACTTTCATGCCTCTTATCAAAACCCCAAAACAACTCAAACCAATAACAAGACACTTTATTGTAATTCCTAGGGAGAACGACCCGAGGTTTAAATACTTCGGTTATTAATTTTAGGGGTTTGTACTAGTGACAAACAATCTTTTGTAAGAAAGAATTTTTGATTGGTTTGGAAACTATACTTGCAACGAGAATTCATTTATGGAATTCTATACCGTCAAAAATCTAATCATCAATGGGACCAAATGCTCTCATGCTTACCACTAATCTTGTTTGTGTCTATTCTTGTTTGATCTTGATGCTCAACATGCTTTTCATGCTTTGCCTTTACTCTTGCATCAAGTATTAGTTGATATGCCCTTTGCGTATATTATTTTCTCAACTCACATGTTGTAGCTACTATGTAGTAGAGAACCCTACTTCTATTTGGCATTAGCCCCCGCCTATGTTCTATTTGCTTTGATATCTTTGTTATAGGCTTAATTTTTATTTCCTTTTCTTTCCTTTAGATTGGCCACCAAGAAGGGAGAAAGGAAAAGCTTTTAAACGGGGCAACAAACAAAGTCATCCGCACAACCTTTTGAAGAAGCTCATCAATTGTAGCAACCCGTCCACCTTGCTCTTCTTTGCATGCACCGAGGACGGTGCAATCTTCAAGTATGGGGAGGTCGTCCAACCGATCTCCATGGGTAACAATTTCCTTTTTCAACACCAATGTTAGCTAGTTGTTGCATTGCAAGATAGGTTGCATGTTAGTTAGAATTTATACATATTTTTACCATTTATTTCTCGTTAGAACTACTTGGTTAAGGTGATGATTTCTTTTCCAAGAAACTATTTTTAGGGCACCCTACCAATTTGGGAAAATATTTTTGTTGAACTTGCTTAAAAGAATTTATTTTGGAACCTGGTTTTTGAACTAAGAACACAACCTTGTGAGATTTGAGCCTAATGGTGTGGTTACATCTTATAACCACTTATTTTCCTTCTTGTGTGCATTATTCTCTTTCTATGATTGTAATCTTTGATTTGTTTGATTCTCTATTTCCATTAATTTGTGTATTCATGTATTTATATGATTGAGGCCATCATTTCATTAGCTTACTTACCTAAATGGCCTACCTTTTATCTTCCATTGTTAGCCAACTTTGAGCCTATGCTTAACCCAGTTGTTCTTTAATTTAGCACATTACAAGCCTTAAAGCAAAAAGCAATAATTTTCCTCTATTTTGGATCTTCGATTAGCTTAGGCTAGTGTGTGTGAGTATCATTCAAGTGTGGAAACCTTGGGACATTGGAGGAGTAAAAGGGTAGTTTTGTATTTTTATTGGAAATATTGGGAATTGGGTACATACTCATGTATTAATTAAAATGTATAGACCTTATGCATTGATGTTCTTGTATGTAGCTTGAAAGAAAGAAAAATAAAAAAATGAGAAAAAAAGAAAAAGAAAAAATATAATAAATGTGAAAAAGAAAAAAAAAGAAAAAAAATAGAAAGAAAAGAAAAAGAAAAGAAAGGTAATAAAAAGGGGACAAAATGCCCCAAGTGAAGCTCAATAAAATCAATGCATATGTGTTGTGATCAAGGAAAAAAAATACATTAGTATGAGAAGAAAAAGTGAAAAATGGGTAGCTAGGTTAGCTTTGAAATTGTATAGGATGTCATAGGTTAGGTGGGAAGTTTAAGCTTATCAAAGATTCAAATTTCAAGCTCACTTGACCAAATTTGCATCCTTACCTTGACCCTAGCCCCATTACAACCTAAAGAAAAGACCTCATGATACTTGTATGCATGCATGAAATATATGTTGATTGTTAGAAGAAAAAGAAATCTTAGAAAGCATGATTAGGGGAGAATTGAGATAATCGACCCTACACACTTGAGCGACTAGAGTGCAAACACTTCCGGTGAGGGTTCGATGCTCAATTCCGTGATTCCTGACTTTTATAAGCTTTCTTCTTGCAAGTCTATTTGAACTTCATTTTTTATACTTGAATTGGTAGGATTCATGAATCGTTATATGATCTTGGCCCTACTTGTGCATACATGCTCTTAGAGAATTTATTTATTTTTAACTAAGTAGGTAGAATCATTTTGCATATAGTTGCATATAGGTAGTTTGCATTTAGATTAGTTTACATTGAATAAATGTTGATACCCTTTGTTCTTTCTTGGTTTAAGCATGAGGACATGCTTGGTTTAAATGTGAGGAGGTTGATAAATCCCATTTGTAGGGTTTATCTTGTGCTTGATTTAGGGGATTTTATAACCTTTTACCCACATTTATCCATTGAAATAGCATGGTTTTATAACTTCTCCTTTAATTGTGCTTAAGAGTGAAAACATGCTTTTTAGGACTTAAAATAGCTAAATCTAATTCTCCTTGATTCCATTAGATGCCTTGATATATTTTCTAAGTGTAAGTGATTTCAGATTTAGGAGGCAAGGATTGGACCAAGGGAATGAAGGAAAAGCATGTAGAAATGGAGAACTCATGAAGAAATGAAGGAATCGCAAAAGTTGTCAAGCTGACCTCTTCGCGCTTAATCGACCATAACATGAGCTACAAAGGTCCAAATGATGTGGTTCTAGTTGCTTTGGAAAGCTAACATTCGGGGCTTCGAAACTATATAAGATTTGCCATAGTTGCATCATGTATAGGGGCACGTACATGCACAGTGCACGAATGCACCGATGGTGGCACATGACCCACTTAAAGCAACTCGTGGCCAGCGATTTTAGAAGCCTTGTGGGCCCAATCCAACTTATTTCTAATTCTATTTAAGCCAAGGATTAAAGGGGAATCAACATACTTTTGATCATTAGTCATAGTTTAGTTTTAAAAGTAGTTAGAATTAGTTTCTAGAGAGAGAAGCTCTCACTTCTCTCTAGAATGAGGATTAGGTTTAGATCTAGATCTTCTTCTTCTTCTTCTCTCTTAATTTTCCTTTTTCTTCCCTAATTATTCTCTTGTAATTGTAGCATTCTACTTCTCTTGTAATTCCTTGGTATTGTTAGTTGTAGTTTATGAACTTTCCTTTGTAGATCTATATTTCACCTTCAATGCAATTGGTAAGTTCTTTGTTGTTTCATAATTGTTTTACTTTTCTATTGATGATTCTTTGCTTTTGTAGTTAGATCTCTCTTTAATTCTTGCAATTAATAATGTTTACTTTCATTGCCTTCTATGTGTTTGTTGAAATGTCTCTTCTAGCTATTAGTTAGATTTTGTTCCTCTTGGCCTTGGTTGAGTAATTAGTGACACTTGAGTTATCAAACCCCTTTATTGATTGATAATTAGAAGTTGCTAATTGACTTGAATGCCACTAAAGCTAGCCTTTCATTGAGATTTGGCTAGGATTTGTGGAACCAAGTTAATTCATCCACTTGACTTTCCTCCATGGTTAGAGGTTAACTAAGTGGGAGCAATACACAATTCTCATCACAATTGATAAGGATAACTACGATAGGATTTCTAGTTCTCATACATTGCTAAGAGCTTTGTTAGTTGTTAGTTTATTTCTTTTGCAATTGACATTTCATGTCTCTTATCAAAAACCCCAAAATATACCTCATAACCAATAACAAGATACTTTATTGTAATTCCTAGGGAGAACGACCCGAGGTTTGAATACTTCGGTTATTAATTTTAGGGGTTTGTTTTAGTGACAAACAATCTTTTGTATGAAAGGATTATTGCTTGGTTTAGAAACTATACTTGCAACAAAACTTCAATTGTGAAATTCTAGACCACACAAAAATCTAGTCATCAGTATCATATCCCAAACAAAAAGGATTTGTCAAATAGACTAAACTCAGTAAGCATTTTTTTTAAATTTGATATGAAATCTAGATATTGGCAAATCCAGATTAGCGAGGCTGATAGATACGAAACGGCATTCACAGTACCTTTCGGTCAGTACGAATGGAATGTGATGCCTTTTGGCCTAAAAAATGTCCCATCCGAATTTCAAAAAATCATGAATGACATCTTCAATCCTTTTTCTGGCTTTGTCATTGTCTATATAGACGACGTGCTAATTTTTTCCCAATCCTTGCATGATCATTTTAAACATGTGAAGACTTTTATGCACACCATCAGGCATAATGGTCTAGCAGTGTCCAAATCAAAAATCAGTTTATTCCAAACTAAAATCCATTTCCTTGGTCACATGATTCACCAGGGAACAATTACACCCATTGACAGGGCTATCCAATTTGCGGATAAATTCCCTGATCACATTTTAGAAAGGAATAAACTCCAAAGGTTCCTTGGCTACATAAATTATGTAGCAGATTTTATTCCAAATCTAAGCACCCTTATCAAACCTCTTGAAGAACTGAAGATTGATGGTTTAGAAGTTATAATAAATTCTCATTGCAAGTATAGTTTCTAAACCAAGCAATCAACCTTTCTTACACGTTTTGGTTGTCACAAGTAACAAACCCAATAAAATTTATAAACCGAAGCATTCAAACCTCGGGTCGTCTTCTCAAGGAATTGCAGGGAAGTATGATTTATTATTGGTTATGGAAAAATAGTGTTTGGGTTTGAAAAGGGTTTTAAGCAAGAGAAATAGATTGCAAGAATTAATAAATTAATAACTAATGAAACTCTTGGCAAGGTATGAAAACTGGAAGTCCTATCCCAGTTATCCTTATCAATTGTGATGAGAATTAGATTTTTCTCCCACTAAGTTAACCTCCAACTATGAAGGTAAGTCAAGTGGATGGAATAAGTTTGGTTTCTCAGGTCCTAGTCTTTCCTTGGAAAGGCTAGAGTTATTGGAACTCGAGTTAATTCTTGAAGAATTCCAATTTTCAGTCAACAATGAGTTTGACAACTCAAGAGTTACCAATTAATCAATCAAGGCCAAAAGGGAAGAAAATCTACTCGAATGAAAATAATTTGGATAAAGCCAAAACATCCATAACATATAAGTCTGAAATACCTCAATTTATATTAAATAAAGAAAATCCTAACATGAATGGCTCGTAAGCCAAATAGGCAACATAAGTAATACAAGCATCAAAGTATCTGAAAGTAAAAGAGAAATACAAAGTAAAAGGTATATTGAACCTGTGATGAAGAAGAAATGAATCCTAATTTCTAAAAATCCTAATCCTAAATCCTAAGAGAGAGGAGAGAGTCTCTCTCTCTCTAAAAACTACATCTAAAATTATGAAAAGTGTATTATGAGTCGTCTCTCTTCATTCCCCCACTTTGTAGCCTTTAATCTGTGTTTTCTGGGCTGAGAACTGGGTCAAAAACAGCCCAGAAATCACTCCCAGCACTTTCTGGTTTGTACAGGTCACGGGAAAGTGACGCGGAGGCGTCGTCCACACGTTTGCTTTGATTGAAGTTTGCAGATGCGACACGGGTGCGTCACTCACGCGTCTGCATCGCCTAACTTCGGGGCAGCTATGACAAATTATATATCGTTGCGAAGCCCCAGATGTTAGCTTTCCAACGCAGCTAGAACCGCATCATTTGAATCTTTGTAGCTCAAGTTATAGTCATTTTAGTGCGAGAGGGTCAGGCTGACAGCTTTGCAGTTCCTTCAACTTCTTGTATTCCTTCCACTTTTGCATGCTTCCTTTCCATCTTCTAAGCCATTCCTGCCCTGTAATCTCTGAAAAAACTTAACACACATATCAAGGCATCGAATGATAATAAGAGAAGATTTAAATAAAAGAAAATAAAAGCCAAAGAAGCATATTTTCAATCATAGAACAAATTCTGGGAAGGAATTGTAAAACATGCAAATCATATGAATAAATATATGAAAGATTTATAAAATCCACTCAGTTAAGCACAAGATAAACCATAAAATAGTAGTTTATCACCTCTCCATGAGCGTCTGGGAAAAAACCCCTCCTTGGACAGATACCCATACTAAGATCGTCAAAAAACTCAAACTCAGTGTCAAAGAACTCCCTTGTCTTTACCTTCCTGTTCCACAGGCTTTCAAAATTGTTGAAACGGATGCTTCAGATCTAGGCTACAGTGGCATCCTAAAGCAAAAACTTAATAATAAAGAATGTATCATTGCATTTACATCAAAGCATTGGAATACCTCCCAACAAAATTATTCAACCATAAAAAAGGTTTTAGCAATTGTTTTGTGTATTTCAAAATTTCAATCTGATTTATTAAACTAAAAATTTTTAGTCAGAGTAGATTGTAGATCTGCCAAAGATATTTTACAAAAAGATGTAAAACATCTTGCATCTAAATATATTTTTGCCCGCTGGCAAGCAATTTTAAGCATTTTTATTTCAAAATTGAATACATTCAAGGAATCTCAAACTCTCTCCCTAATTACCTTACCCGTAAATATTTGCAAGAAAAGCCACCGCATGCCTAAAACTGCAATATTAGCCTTTGTAAGAGGTAGAGGCATCTGCCTAGCCCTACCAGGGCCAAGTAAAAAATCAGGGTCAAGCACCCCAACTGGGTCATCTACCCAACAACCTACCCCAATAACTCAAGAGCCAACTGAGTCATCTACTCAGATCACAAAAAATATAGTTGAGTCATCTACTCAACCTCCAAGTAGCCAAACAGCAAAACAAACAACGACAGACTATGCTCTCCCAATCCAAACCTTGTTGGCCTTACAGGATGTAGGCCTTTCAAAACTTCACAAAAAATCCTGGGTTGATATATGTGACAGCTCAGATGAGGATGAAATAGACCTCACGAAACTTTTGTCACAAGTAGCAGCCCAAAAAATCATATGTAATGACCCAAAAGGTAAAACAATCACCCAAACAAAATTACCCCAATCAATTCAAATCCAGCCTCTAAACACCCAACCAAAACAACAATTCACATACATTTCAAAAAACAAATTCTCATCTGTCCTTTTAATGGAACCCAAATTTTGGAAAAAATCACCTTTTAAGGTGATCCCTAAAATTTTTCCACAAGGATTTCATTTTAGACCAACATCCATAAACAAAACCAGGCAGTTTTATGAATTCATACTAGTGGAGTCAGATTCAGTCTCGGTAAAACACTACAAAGATCCCAAAGATGCCACCAATATAACCCATTCAACAATTCAAATTCTAAAAGTATTCACCCCCTACTCAATTTGGAAAAAAATCTAAATAATACTAAGAAATTTTTCCAACCTTTTGACCCAATAGGATATTCTTATTGGGATTATGTGGACGCCTGGACAAGAGTATTTTGGTTACAAAATAATCATAATAGACATTCATGGCTCATTAATTTCAAGAAAAACACCAATTATCATTTCTCAAACCCAATGGTGGGATTATTTTGTTCCATTACCATAGAGCTTGCCCCCACCTGCTGATGAGGGGTTCAAAATTTTTACCAAAAAATTTGACCAACAGGAAACAAGAATCCCTGCGGATCTTCAATTTTTCTCTACATTTTCACAGGCCTAGGTATTCTCATGGCAATACAGGTATGGCAAACAGGAGCATCCAAAGGCACCACCAATGCTTCAAAGAAATGCCTATGTTAAATGGTGGTCTCAGTTCAATGCAACCATGGCTCACCCGGACAAAGTTCAAAAATAATTCAACGAACACCCTAAGTTCGCCAAGCCTTTTGATCATGAAGAGTTAATATTTTTCAATCAGAAAGCCCAAATTGCTGCAGCCCTAGCAGGAGCCCAACCAAAAGAAACATTAGCAAAATATCTCTAGCAGATCATGCAGATGATCAAAGAAGACCCTACTTCTTCAATAGAATCCTCAAGTGATTATAATTAAAATGAAGACGATTACTTCAAGATCAACCTAGAAGAAGATTAGATAAGCATTTCAAAATTTATGTAATTTCAAAAAACCAAAAATTGGATGAACTTGTACTATAGAAATAGTACCGGTTAACATAACCTGTACTGTAGAAACAGTAGAATCTAGGTCTATAAAAATAAATCTTAGCAACATTTTCAGACAGAGTTTTTAGAAATACAATATTAGAGAGAGAAGTTAGAGAGAGAGGCTCTGAGAATCTTTTGTAAGTCTTTTACTCCTTCTTTCTTCAAGTTTTCTTCAATCAAATTCAATAAAAAATTTTCAATTTTTCAATTTCGTGTTTTTAATTTAAGCTTATTGCATCTGCATATGTGTGCGGACTACCGCCACATCTAACTTCATACTAACTTGAGTCCGCACGCATCTAACTTCATATTTACTTCCTTGTCTCTGCATCTGCATTCATATAACTTACCAACATTAATATTATAATTTTCTTTTCTCCTTTTCCCTCCTAAATCCACCTCGGACGTTACTGGTATCAGAGCTTGTATGTGTGTGTGTGTCTATATATATATATATATATATATATATATATATATATATATATATATATATATATATATATATATATATTGTGCAGGATGATATTAGCTTCATGATAAATGAATTTTATGAAATTGAAAATCCTATAACTCTAAATGAAGTATATATAATTGTGAGAGGTGAAAAAAGTGGTGTAAGTTATGACATAAAAGTTTCAAAAGCTAAATTAAAGATTCAAGTACATCTTTAAGAGACAATGCAAGATCGTGAGGATCTAATAAAGAAAATAGATGTACTAAAAGAAAAATTTGAAAAGCAATGAATATGGCCAGGAAAAGAGTATGTATGTCAAGTAAAATCTTAATTTGGAACCTCAACAAGTCCTTGTGAACTTTTTGATAGCACGTTTTGACAATGAAAATGACTAGACAATTAAAGGTATATGTAAAATTGTTTATGATTATAATACATATTTGTACATAGTTGATATATTATTAGTCTAGATTTAATTATATATGGATCTATTTATTATATTTTAATTGTGTTGTGTTTGAGAAATGGTAAATGTCTTATTATTTGGTTTGATAAAATTAGTTGTGTAATGATTGAAAAATTGGTGATAAATTGGTTGCTTTTTATAGAACCGTAGACGGTAAAAATATCCAATTTTTAACAAAGTTTCTTCCGAAATTTTTCTTAAAATATTGAATAAAAGTGAATGAAAAAATTTGTAATTAGTGTTATATATTATTTCTTTTTTTTTGTTTTTCATATTTACAAGAGTGTCAAAATGATGACATGTTAGCTACAAGACTCTAAAATATTTAAATCCATGGAGACACTAATCTATATAGAATTTCTAATTTGTGGTTGAACTTGTAAAACTAATTTTAATATTATTTTATTTTAAAACAATCTTAGTTAAATAAAATATGTTTGAGTTATCTATGTTATTATATATCATATAAATGTTTACTTACTCAATAAATTAGTTAATATATTAGCTAATTAAAAAATAATATAATTTAATAAATTATGTGTGTAATTTATATTAAAAATTATAAAAATAAATGTGTTTTTGTAACTAAAGGAATGAAAAATATTACAAAATCAAGTTATATTTTGTAACAAATTTTATGATAGAAAAAATTATATTATTACTAAAAATATTTCATAGGACAAAATTTGTTACCACTTTTGTAATTTTATCTTTTCTATTAAAAAAAATTATTACAAAATATTACTTTGCATTGTAACAATTTCATTTTTTGTTACAAAAATTTTTTGTAGGCACACGGCAACAACTCTATAATAATTTTTTATTTGTTACAAATTCTACATTTTCTTGTAGTGAAAGTCTTAAAGTTAACCTTAATGTTTAAATCATCTTATTTGAATTCCTAATATTTTAAAATTATCTCAATGCTATCCTGCCATTAGTGATCTGTTAATAGAATTTATGGTAAGATAATATTGAGACTATTTTGAAAGATTAGAGACTTAAATAGGTCGAAAACGTTGATCATGGGAAGAAAAATGATACATTACTCAGAAAAATTACTAAAATCAAGTAAAATGAAGGTAAACTTTAATGGAATGAATTGTATTGTAAATTCAAAATTTTTACTCATTATAAAATGCTTGTAGAATGACTAATAGATACACTTCTCACAAATGAAAAATAAGAGGATGATACATATATAACAAAATATAAATTATACCATTTTATCTTTAGTATACAGAACTTTAATATTCAATTTAAATAAATTTTATTTTTAACTTTGAAATAAATTTTAATTTTATCCTTCTATCATATCAATTTTTTTACGGAATATAATTATTCAATTATTTTTTAATCACATCTAAGTATATTTCTCTTAATTATATTACTTTCATTCTAAGTAAATTTATTTTTTATTAAGAATAAAATTAAAAATAAATTATATAATTATCTATCGTAAAAAAATTTAATATTATTAAAGGATAAAATTAAAATTTATTTTAAAGTTCAAGATAAAATTTAATTAAATTAAATATTAACAAAGTTTGGTATATTAGAGACAAAAAAGTATAATTTATACATTATTATATATGTATTATGTTTTTTTTTTCTTTTTTAGAAGTGTGCCTACTAGCCATCTATAATCATGAAATGCAATTTATTTTATTAAAATTTATTATCATTTTATTTGATTTGATAATTTTTTTAAGAATAATATACCATTTTTGTCTCTCAATATTTTTCTCTTATTTAAGTTTTTAATGTTTTAAAATCATCTCAATGTTATTTTACCATCAATTCTATTAATAGATCATTCACGGTAGGACAATATTAATTAAAATGATTCTGAAACATTAAAAATTAAAAAAAATATAAACATTAGAAACAACTTTAAAATTTATCCAAAGATAAAAAATAAAAATGATATTACACTCTTTTATTTTTTTAAGTACTTATAAATCCATCACAAATTTCACAGAAATTCAAATATTATGTAATTATGTTGTTATTATTATTATTTATCATTATTGCGAAGCATTCACTATTTATACATGTTTGATGAAGTTAACAATTTCGATGCTAAAATATCTCAAACATTGCATTTGTAACACACATCTTTCCTTGAATGTTCAATATGTAAACTCCGTAAAATTAGCGAATAATTAGTCAATAAATTAAATTTTAATAAATAAAATTAGAAATATGAATTTTATAGTTTTGTGAGATAGAGCTAATTAAAATAAGAATTTTGACACTAACTTTAAAGAATTTAGTCTAAAATTGAGTCGAACAGATCGAACCGAACGAACCGGACCCATAATAGACCTGAGGCCCAACTTTGTCATTTAATAAAGATGGCTTCATCAATCTTCTCTCTCCTCATGCATGCTAAAACGCTGGGAAACAAGGAGAACGGAAGAACATAAGCTTCCAACCCTTATTCTTGTTTCAAATTCCAATAATTTTTTATCCGAAACTCCGATTGCTGCATCGTTTGTGACAATGCGTCTACCGCGTCGAGCTCTACAAAGTTTGGTAAGAAACCTCGATTTCCATCTCAGCCTCTCATTCCTTTGATTTTTCAAAATTTTGGGATTTTGGTTATTAAAAATCGATGTCTTGATGTTTAAGCTCAAATTAGCTTGAAAAATTTGTGGGTCTTTGTTCAATCAAGACACATATAAGGTGAAGACTCTCAAAACCTTGCAAATTCTTAGCTTATGTAAGATTGGGTATTGAATTTGGTATATACGTGTGATAATGTGAATTAGGTGTGTAAGTATGTAAATTGGAGACTTGGTGGAGCTTTGGGGATCATTACCTTGGATTCTTGGGGCTGTGTTTGGTGCTTTTTGGTGGTGTCTTGGGATATACGAGAAAATTGGCCAAGGTATGATTTAGGTTTCTCGTATTTAATATATAATATCTCGTGAAAACTTAGGCTAGGTGACCATAGGATAGTTATGAATGTATGAGTATGTTAATTTTTTAGTTCCTTTGATGAGATGTGTTGATATGGATTGAGCATTTATTGATGTTTATTGATTATGATGGAAATAGAATAATAAGTGATGGTTTGATGATGATTGATAAGTTGGTAATAATGAATATGTATATTGTTCATTACCTGAGAGATCTCGGGTGCTCAGTGAGTCGGGTAGCGACGAGAGGATGAGAGGGTGAGGCCTTGGGCTGACTTGGAGCGGGTGTAGAGATGTGGGTTGAAAGTTGGTGGCGCCAGAGGTGGTGTGGACGAGGGGCTGGCCACCTGCAAGGACACTTTGACATTCAAGTCAGTGTCCGTACGTGGTGATAGCCAAATTAGGTAAGATGTTACACACCTTGGGGAAGAGCTGGTCTCTTCCCTTATATACTGTATTGGATGGTCCCATAGTTGACCTAGCCCACTGGCCTGGAAGCTTCTATGAGCTGTCCTAGTCTACGTGGGGGAGGAGTAGGTCGTTCTGGTTGGTGCACAAAAATTACACTCACACTATGTAATTACGCACAATTACCCAGCAAGTGCACTTGGTTGTCCAAGTAATACCTTACATAAGTAAGGGTCGAATCCCACGGAGATTGTTGGCTTGAAGCAAGCTATGGTTATCTTATTATATTTAGTCAGGATACCAATAGGGTTCTTTAGTTTCAATTGTAAAAAGTGAAAGAGCAAGAAATAAGTAATTATTACGCAGTAATGGAGAATATGTTGGAGTTTTGGAGATGCTTTGTCTTCTGAATCTCTGCTTTCCCCCTGTCTTCTTCTTCATGCACGCAAGGTTCTTCCTATGGCAAGCTGTATGTAGGGTGTCACCGTTGTCAATGGCTACTTCCCATCCTCTCAGTGAAAATGGTCCAAATGCTCTGTCACAGCACGACTAATCATCTGTCGGTTCTCGATCATGTCGGAATAGAATCTAGTGATTCTTTTGCATCTATCACTACGCGTAACACTCGCGAGTTTGAAGCTCGTCACAGTCATTCAATCCCTAAATCCTACTCGGAATACCACAGACAAGGTTTAGACTTTCCGGATTCTCAAGAATGCTACCAATGGATTCTTGCTTATACTACGAAGATTCTGATTAAGGAATCTAAGAGATACTCATTCAATCTAATGTAGAATGGAGGTGGTTGTCAGGCACACGTTCATGAGTTGAGAATGGTGATGAGTATCACGGATCATCACATTCATCACGGTTAAGTACGAATCAGTATCTTAGATAGAAACAAGCGTGTTTGAATGGAAAACAGAAATAATTGCATTAACTCATCGAGACACAGCAGAGCTCCTCACCTCCAACAATGGAGTTTAGAGACTCATGCCGTCAAAAAGTATAAAGTTCAGATCTAAAATGTCATGAGATACAAAATAAGTCTCTAAAAGTTGTTTAAATACTAAACTAGTAACATAGGTTTACAGAAAATGAGTAAACTAAGATAGATAGTGCAGAAATCCACTTCTGGGGCCCACTTGGTGTGTGCTGGGACTGAGACTTGAGCTTCTCACGTGCCTGGACTGTTTCTAGAGTTAAACGTCAGGTTGTAACCTATTTTGGGCGTTTAACTCCAACTGGTAACCTGTTTCTGGCGTTTAACGCCAGAATGCAACATGGAACTGGCGTTAAACGCCAGTTTACATTGTTTATCTTTACGCAAAGTATGGACTATTATATATTTCTGGAAAGCCCTGAATGTCTAATTTCTAACCCAATTAAGAGCCCGCTAATTGGACTTCTATAGCTCTAAAAAATCCATGCCAAGTGCAGGGAGGTCAGAATCCAACAGCATCAGCAGTCCTTTTTCAGCCTGAATCAGATTTTTGCTCAACTCCCTCAATTTCAGACAGAAAATACTTGAAATCACAGAAAAACACACAAACACATAGTAAAGTCCAGAAATATGAATTTTGCATGAAAACTAATAAAAACATACTAAAAAGTAGCTAGAACCTACTAAAAACTACCTAAAAACAATGCCAAAAAGCGTATAAATTATCCGCTGATCACAACACCAAACTTAAATTGTTGCTTGTCCCCAAGCAACTGAAAATCAAATAGGATAAAAAAAAGAGAATATACTATAAATTCCAAAATATCAATGAAGTTTAGTCCTAATTAGATGAGCGGGACTAGTAGCTTTTTGCTTCTGAACAGTTTTGGCATCTCACTTTATCCTTTGAAGTTTATAATGATTCGCATCTATAAGAACTCAGAATTCAGATAGTGTTATTGATTCTCCTAGTTTAGTATGTTGATTCTTGAACACAGCTACTTTATGAGTCTTGGCCGTGGCCCTAAGCACTTTGTTTTCCAGTATTACCATCGGATACATAAATGCCATAGACACATAACTGGGTGAACCTTTTCAGATTGTGACTTAGCTTTGCTAAAGTCCCCAATTAGAGGTGTCCAGAGTTCTTAAACACACTCTTTTGCTTTGGATCACGACTTTAACCACTCAGTCTCAAGCTTTTCACTTGGACTTGCATGCCACAAGCACATGGTTAGGGACAGCTTGATTTAGTTGCTTAGGCCTGGATTTATTTCCTTGCGCCCTCCTATCTATTGATGCTCAAAGCCTTGGATCGTTTTTACCCTTGCCTTTTGGTTTTAAGGGCTATTGGCTTTTTTTGCTTGCTTTTTCTTTTTCTTTTATTTTTTTCTTTTGTTTTTTTTTGCAAGCTTTTTATTCACTGCTTTTTCTTGCTTCAAGAATCAATTTCATGATTTTCCAGATTATCAATAACATTTCTCTTTGTTCATCATTCTTTCAAGAGCCAAAAATTTTAACATTCATAAACAACAAGATAAAAAATATGCACTGTTCAAGCATTCATTCAGAAAACAAAAAGTATTGCCACCACATCAATATAGTTAAACTAATTTCAAAGATGAATTCGAAACTCTTGTACTTATTGTTCTTTTGTATTAGAAACATTTTTCGTTTAAGAGAGGTGAAGGATTCATGGAATTATTCATAGCCTTAAGAAATAGTTACTAAATACTAATGATCATGTAGTAAAGACTCAAAACATAGACAAACATATAGCATAAAACCAAAAAACAGAGGGATAAGAACAAGGAAGTTAAGGAATAAATCCACCTTAGTGAGGGTGGCGCCTTTTTCTTGAAGGACTAATGGTGTTCTTGAGCTCCTCTATGTCTCTTCCTTGCCTCTGTTGCTTGATCCCTAGTGATTTTGGTGCTCCTATCCTTAGTTGCTCCCAATAATTGTGTGGAGGAAAATGTATCCCTTGAGGTATCTCAGAGATTTCTTGATGAGGGAATTCCTCATGCTCTTGTTGAGGTCCATGAGTGGGCTCTCTTGATGTGCAGTCAAATGCTCTACTACTGAGCTATGGACCCTTAAGATGAATATCTCCATCTTCCATGACTCGGAGGTGGAAGCTTTTGTCTTCCCTTTCCTCTTTCTAGAGGTTTTTCCAGCCTTAGGTGCCATAAATGGTTATGGAAAAATAAAAAAACTATGCTTTTACCACACCAAACTTAGAATGTTGCTCACCCTCGAGCAAAAGAAGAAAGAATAGAAGAAGAAGATATGGAGAAGAGGGAGAGAGGTGTGGGTTTAGTTCAAGGGGGAGAAAAGAGGGTAGTGTTGTGTGAGAATGAAGAAGAGAAGAGTGGGGTAGGTGGGAATCCTGTGGGGTCCACAGATTCTGAGGTGATCCTGTGGGGTCCACAGATCTTAAGGTGTCAAGGATTTCTCATCCCTGCATCATTTAGGCATGTAAAATGCCCTCTGTATGCAATCCTGGCGTTTAATGCCAGACTAGAGTTTGTTTCTGGCGTTAAACACCCAAATGTAGCCTGTTTCTGGCGTTTAACGCCAGCCTGATGCTTGTTGCTGGCGTTAAAGGCCAGCTTGGTGCTTGTTTCTGGCGTTAAACGCCAGACAGATGCACGTTTCTGGCATTTAAACGCCAGACAGCTCTTCCTCTAGGTTGTGCTTTTTCTTCTGCTGTTTTTGATTCTGTTTTTAATTTTTGCAATATTTTTGTGATTCCACATGATCATAAACCTAATAAAAACATGAGAGAACAATAGAAATATAGATAAATAAAGATTGGGTTGCCTCCCAATAAGTGCTTCTTTAATGTCTTTAGCTGGACTATTATTGAGCTTTAATCCAGTCTCAGTCTTGAGCTTTCTTGCTCAATATTGCCTTCAAGATAATGCTTGACTCTTTGCCCATTAACAATGAACTTTTTGTCAGAATCACTATCATGAAGCTCTGCAAACCATGGTGCTTCCTGAATGGCAAAAAGTTGCTCATCTGGAAAGGTTTCAGAGATCTCAGTAAGAGGGAGGGACGTCCCTTCTACTGGTTCTATTCGGGACAGGTGATCTGCTACTTGATTCTCTGTCCCTTTTTTGTCTTTTATTTCTATATCAAACTCTTGCAGAAGCAACACCCATCTTATGAGCCCGTGTTTTGAATCCTGCTTTGTGAGTAGATATTTAAGAGCAGCATGGTCAATGTACACAATCACTTTTGATCATACTAAATAGGATCTAAACTTGTCAATGGCATAAACCACTGTAAGCAATTCCTTTTCTATGGTTGTGTAGTTCTTCTACGCATCATTTAGAACACGACTGGCATAATAAATGACGTGCAAAAGCTTGTCATGCCTCTATCCCAATACTGCACCAATGGCATGATCACTGGCATCACACATTAATTCAAATGGTAATGTTCAGTCTGGTGTAGAGATGACTGGTGCTGTGACTAGCTTAGCTTTTAGAGTCTCAAACATCTGCAGACACTCCTTATCAAAGATAAATGGTGTGTCAGCAGCTAGCAGATTACTCAGAGGTTTTGCAATTTTTGAAAAATCCTTTATAAACTTTCTGTAGAATCCTGCATGCCCCAGAAAGCTTCTGATTGCCTTAACATTGGCAGGTGGTGGTAATTTTTGAATTACCTCTACCTTGGCTTGATCCACCTATATTCCCTTGTTCAAAATTTTATGCCCAAGGACAATTCCTTCAGTCACTATAAAGTGACATTTCTCCCAGTTTAAAACCAGGTTAGTCTCTTGGCACCTCTTTAGAACAAGTGCTAGATGGTCAAGACAGTAGCTGAATGAGTCTCCAAATACTGAAAAGTCATCAGTGAAGACTTCTTGAAATTTTTCCACCATATCAGAGAAAATAGAGAGCATGCACCTTTGAAAGGTTGCAGGTGCATTGCACAGACCAAATGGCATCCTTCTGTATGCAAATACTCCAGATGGACATGTGATTGCTGTTTTCTCTTGATCTTGGGTGTCTACTACATTCTGGTCGTAACCTGAATAGCCATCCAAAAAGCAGTAGTAATCATGACCTGCTAGTCTTTCTAGCATCTGGTCTATGAATGGTAAAGGAAAATGATCCTTTCTGGTAGCTGTATTGAGTCTTCTGTAGTCAATACACATACGCCAACCTATAACTGTTCTTGTAGGAACCAATTCATTCTTTTTATTATGAACTACTGTCATGCCTCCTTTTTTGGGGACAACTTGGACAGGGCTCACCCAGGGGCTGTCAGAAATAGGATAAATAATCTCAGCCTCTAGTAATTTAGTGACCTCCTTTTGTACCACCTCCTTCATGGTTGGATTCAGCCGCCTTTGTGGTTGAACCTCTGGCTTAGCGTCATCCTTCAATAAGATCTTGTGAATGCATCTGGCTGGGCTAATGCCCTTAAGATCACTGATGGACCACCCAAGGGCTGTCTTGTGTGTCCTTAGCACTTGAATTAGTGCTTCCTCTTCCTGTGGCTCTAAGGTAGAGCTTATGATTACAGGAAAAGTGTCACATTCTCCTAGAAATGCATATTTGAGGGATGGTGGTAATGGTTTGAGCTCGGGTTTACGAGGTTTCTCCTCTTCCTGAGGGATTTTCAGAGGTTCTATTATTCTCTCTGGTTCCTCCAGATCAGGCTGAACATCTTTAAAGATATCCTCTAGCTCTGATTCGAGACTCTCAGTTATATTGACCTGTTCCACCAGAGAGTCAATAATATCAATGCTCATGCAATCCTTTGGGGTGTCTAGATGCTGCATAGCTTTGACAACATTCAACTTAAACTCGTCCTCATTGACTCTCAGGGTTCATTCCCCTTTTTGGACGTCAATGAGGGTTCGTCCAGTTGCTAGGAAAGGTCTTCCTAGAATGAGAATTGCACTGTTGTGCTCCTCCATTTCCAGCACCACAAAGTCAGTGGGAAAGGCAAATGGCCTAACATTGACAATCATGTCTTCAATTACGCCTGATGGATATTTAATGGAGCCATCAACAAGTTGGAGACATATCCAGGTTGGTTTGACTTCTTCAGTCAAACCAAGCTTTCTAATAGTAGATGCAGGTATCAGGTTGATACTTGCCCCAAGATCACATAGAGCTTGCTTGGTACAAGTACCCTCTAATGTGCATGGTATCATAAAGCTTCCGGGATCTTTAAGCTTTTCTGGTAAGCTTTTCAGAATGACTGCACTGCATTCTTCTGTGAGGTAAACTTTTTCAGTTTCTCTATAATCCTTCTTATGACTTAAGATCTCTTTTATAAACTTAGCATAAGAGGGTATCTGCTCAAGTGCCTCTGCAAACAGAATCTTTATTTCAAGAGTCCTGAGATAGTTTGCAAAGCGGGTAAATTGCTTATCTTGTTCCGCTTGGTAGAGTTTCTGAGGATAAGGCATTTTGGCTTTGTATTCCTCAACCTTAGTTGCTGCAGGTTTATTGCCTACAAATGTGGGTTGAGAAGCCTTTTTAGAGGGGTTGCTATCAGCATTTGTTTGTGTCTCATCCCCCACTGGTGTTTGAATGCCAGGGATGGAAGCTGGAGTGGCGTTAGACGCCAACTCCTTACCTGTTTCTGGCATCTGAATGCCAGAACTGAGCTTTCTTTGGGCGTTCAACGCCAGTTCCTTACTTGTTTCTGGCGTTTGAACGCCAGAACTGAGCATGGGTTGGGCGTTTAATGCCAGCCCTTCACCCTTTTCTGGCATTTGAACGCCAGAAATGTTCCTCTCTGGGCTCTTGCTGTCCTCAGAGGGATTTTGGATAGTGGTTTGTACATTTCTTGGCTTCCTACTGCCTTGAAGTGAGGTATTTAATGTCTTCCCACTCCTTAATTGAACTGCTTGGCACTCTTCTGTTATCTGTTTTGATAACTGCTGTTCTGTTTGCTTCAACTGCACTTCCATATTCATATTAGCCATTCTTGTGTCTTGTAGTATCTTCTTGAATTTGGCTAGCTGTTTTGTTAGAAAATCTAATTGCTGATTGAATTCAATAACTTGTTCTGCAGGACTGAGTTCAGCAGTTACTATTTTAGCCTCTTCTTTCATGGAAGGTTCACTGCTTAGGTATAGATGCTGATTTCTGGCAGCTGTATCAATGAGCTCTTGAGCTTCTTCAATTATCTTTTTCATGTGGATAGATCCACCAGCTGAGTGATCTTGAGAAATCTGAGCTTTTTCTATAAGCCCATAATAGAAGATATCTAACTGCACCCACTCTGAAAACATTTCAGAGTGGCATTTTCTTAGCATCTCTCTGTATCTCTCCCAAGCATCATAAAGGGATTCATTATCTCCTTGTTTAAAGCCTTGGATGCTCAGCCTTAGCTGTGTCATCCGTTTTGGAGGGAAATAGTGATTCAGGAATTTTTCTGACAACTGTTTCCATGTCCTTATGCTAGCCTTAGGTTGGTTATTTAACCACCTCTTAGCTTGGTCTTTTATAGCAAATGGGAACAGTAATAATCTGTAGACATCCTGATCTACTTCCTTATCATGTACTGTGTCAGCAATTTGTAAAAACTATGCCAGAAACTCTGTAAGTTCTTCCTGTGAAAGACCGAAATACTGAAAACTTTGCTGCACCATGATAATAAGCTGAGGATTCAACTCAAAACTACTAATTTCGATGGAGGGTATACATATACTACTCCCATATGAAGCAGTAGAGGGGTTAGCATATGACCCCAGAGTCCTTCTGGACTGTTCATTTCCACTTAGGTCCATGATGGAGAAAGGGAGATGATGTGGATTTATTTTATTTATTTTATTATAAAAAAATAATTTTTGAAATAATAAAATAAAATAAAATAAAAACTAAAATAAAAAATTAAAAAATTAAAAATTTGAAAATATTTTATGAAGATTTTCGAAAAAGTGGGGAGAGAGATAGTGGTTAGGATATTTTTTGAAAAATATGTGATTTTTCTTAAAAAAAATTTAAAAGGAAAAGAATTGAAAAATTTGAAATTGAAATCTGAATTTTTATGAAAAGTTTCGAAAAAAATTGTTTAAAAATAGTTAGAAAAAATATTTTTTTTTATTTTTGAATTTTATTATGAAAGAGAAAAACACACAAAAGACACAAGACTTAAAATTTTTAAATCCAATGCTCCTTGTTTTAAAAAAATTTTGGAAGGAAAATACCAAGGCACACCAAACTTAAAAATTTTAAGATCAAAATACAAAGAAGACTCAAGAACACCTTGAAGACTCACAAGAACAACAAGAACAAAAGAAAAAACACCAAACTTAAAATTTTTAGAAAACCAAAATAAAATTTTCGAAAATTAAAGAAAATAAACAAGAGAACACCAAACTTAAAGTTTGGCACAAGACTTAATCAAAGAAAAATTATTTTTGAAAAAGTTTTAAAAGAAAGATACCCAATTGCCATGAACATAAGCCAACGCTCTAGCCAACTGAGCTATAAATTTAACGTGTTTTAAAAAGGTATTTGATAAATAAAAATTTTTTGAAAACTAAAAAATTTGAAAAGGCACAAGAAAAATAAGAAAAGACACAAAACAAGACAAACCAAAGATCAAACAAGAAAAATTAACAAGAACAATTTGAAGATCAAGGAAGAACAAAGAACATGCAATTCAAAAATTGAAAGACAAAGAAAAGCATGCAATTAACACCAAACTTAAAACATGACACTAAACTCACAGAAAAACTAAAAATTAAAAAATAATATTTTTGAAAAAAAAATTTTGAAAAGAAAATAAAAGACTCTGACCCAAAAGACAAAATTTTCCTAATCTAAGCAACAAGATTCACCATCAGTTGTTCAAACTCAAACAATCCCCGACAACGGCGCCAAAAACTTGGTGCACGAAAATTACACTTACACTATGCAATTCCGCATAACTAACCAGCAAGTGCACTGGGTCGTCCAAGTAATACCTTACATGAGTAAGGGTCGAATCCTACGGAGATTGTTGGCTTGAAGCAATTTATGGTTATCTTATTATTCTTAGTCAGGATACCAATAGGGTTCTTTAGTTTCAATTGTAAAAAGTAAAAGAGCATGAAATAAGTAATTGTTACGCAGTAATGGAGAATATGTTGGAGTTTTGGAGATGCTTTGTCTTCTGAATCTCTGCTTTCCCCCTGTCTTCTTCTTCATGCACGCAAGGTTCCTCCTATGGCAAGCTGTATGTAGGGCGTCACTGTTGTCAATGGCTACTTCCCATCCTCTTAGTGAAAATGGTCCAAATGCTCTGTCACAGCACGGCTAATCATCTGTCGCTTCTTAATCATGTCAGAATAGAATCCAGTGATTCTTTTGCATCTGTCACTACACCCAACACTCGTGAGTTTGAAGCTCGTCATAGTCATTCAATCCCTGAATCCTACTTAGAATACCACAGACAAGGTTTAGACTTTCTAGATTCTCAAGAATGCTGCCAATGGATTCTAGCTTATACCAGGAACATTCTGATTAAGGAATCTAAGAGATACTCATTCAATCTAATGTAGAACGGAGGTGGTTGTCTGGCACACGTTCATGAGTTGAGAATGATGATGAGTGTCACGAATCATCACATTCATCACGGTAAAGTATGAATCAGTATCTTAGATAAAAACAAGCGTGTTTGAATGGAAAACAGAAATAATTGCATTAACTCATCGAGACACAGCAGAGCTCCTCACCCCCAACAATGGAGTTTAGAGACTCATGCCGTCAAAAAGTACAAAGTTCAGATCTAAAATATCATGAGATACAAAATAAGTCTCTAAAAGTTGTTTAAATACTAAACTAGTAACCTAAGTTTACAAAAAATGAGTAAACTAAGATAGATAGTGCAAAAATCCACTTCTGAGGCCCACTTGGTGTGTGCCGGGGTTGAGACTTGAGCTTCTCACGTGCCTGGGCTGTTTCTGGAGTTAAACATCAGGTTGTAACCTATTTTGGGTGTTTAACTCCAACTGGTAACCTGTTTCTGGCGTTTAATACCAGAAACATGGAACTTGCGTTAAATGCCAGTTTACGTTGTTTATCTTCGCGCAAAGTATAGACTATTATATATTGCTGGAAGGTCCTGGATGTCTACTTTCCAAACCAATTGAGAGCGCGCCAATTGGACTTTTGTAGCTCTAAAAAATCCATTCCGAGTGCAGGGAGGTCAGAATCCAACAGCATGAGTAGTCCTTTTTCAGCCTGAATCAGATTTTTGCTCAGCTCCCTCAATTTCAGCCAGAAAATATCTGAAATCATAGAAAAACACCCAAACTCATAGTAAAGTCTAGAAATATTAGTTTTGCATGAAAACTAATAAAAACATGCTAAAAAGTAGCTAGAACCTACTAAAAACTACCTAAAAACAATGCCAAAAAGTGTATAAATTATCCGCTCATCACTGGTCACCGGGTCGGGGCTTCGGGTGCTGTTTCGGGGATACCGACCCGACCGTTTTCTGGGCGCGATGACTCGAGTCGTGCGTGTTTCGGGTCAGGTGTGGGGGACCGACCCGTCGGGTTCTCCTTATTGTGGAGGATGGTTTGGGGCTTGGGTTGGAGGCGGTGTTTTTGACCCGTCAGGTAATTGGGCTGGACTGTGCGAGTCTGTAACATATATATGATGGTATGTTGATGGTTGTGGGCATAATTGTGAAGTTTATATAAGGGGGTTTTGTGAAATTGAGGTAAAGTAGGTGATGGAAAGGTATGATGTTGTGATGATGTGATATGGTGTGTTGTGGTGCTGATTATATGTATAGGATGTTGACGTTTGAGTTTGATTTTCAATGAAAATAGAGGTTGAAGGTTTTTGTGTAAATTTGATTTTTGGCCGAACTTCGCGGAGCCATAACTCGGCTTCTGGACCCCCCAAATTGTGTCAAACTTATTTCATATGAAAATTGAGTCCGTGAAGTTTACACCGTTTGAAGAACGGATGAAAAATATGTTAAAACGAAAAAGTTATGGCCATCGGAAGTTCAGAGTACAAAATTGGAAATTCTGCAACATTCAACATTTTTGCAATTCTGCAAGGCTTGCTGATGAGCGGATATTTTATACGCTTTTTGGGGGTAATTTCATGTAGATTTTAGCATGTTTCAGTTAATTTTCAGTAGAATATTATTAGTTTTTAGGCAAAAATCATATTTCTGGACTTTACTATGAGTTTGTGTGTTTTTCTGTGATTTCAGGTATTTTCTGGCTGAAATTGAGGGAGCTGAGCAAAAATCTGACTTAGGCTGAAAAAGGACTGCTGATGCTGTTGGATCCTGACCTCCCTGCACTCGAAATGGATTTTCTGGAGCTACAGGAGTCCAATTGGCGCGCTCTCAACGGCGTTGGAAAGTAGACATCCAGGGCTTTCCAGCAATATATAATAGTCTATACTTTGAGCGAGGATAGACGACGTAACTTGGCGTTAAACGCCAAGTTCATGCTGCTGTCTGGAGTTAAACGCCAGAAAAACGTCATTATCCGGAGTTGAACGCCCAAAACACGTCATAACATGAAGTTTGACGCCAAGAAAGGCCTCTGCACGTGGAAAGCTTTAGTCTCAGCCCCAGCACACACCAAGTGGGCCCCAGAAGTGGATTTCTGCACCAATTATCTTAGTTTATTCATTTTCTGTAGCCCTAGGTTATTAGTTTACTATTTAAACAACTTTTACAGACATTTCTTGTACCTCATGACACTTTCAGATCTGAATTACATACTTTGTGATGGCATGAGTCTCTAAACTCCATTGTTGGGGGTGAGGAGCTCTGCAGCGTCTCGATGATTTAATACAATTCCTTTGTTTTCCATTCAAACACGCTTGTTCTTATCTAAGATGTTTATTCGCGCTTAACTGTGGAGAAGGTGATGATCCGTGACACTCATCACCTTCCTCAACCCATGAACGTGTGCCTGACAACCACCTCCGTTCTACATCAGATTGAATAAATATCTCTTAGATTCCCCAACAGAATCTTCGTGGTATAAGCTGGATTGATGGCAGCATTCATGAGAATCCAGAAAGTCTAAACCTTGTCTGTGGTATTCTGAGTAGGATTCTGGGATTGAATGACTGTGACGTGCTTCAAACTTTAACCTGCTGGGCGTTAGTGACAGACGCAAAAGAGTGATTCTATTCCAGTAGGAGCGGGAACCAACCGGTGATTAGCCGTACTGTGACAGAGTGCGTGAGCATAGTTTTCACTGCGAGGATGGGAAGTAGCCACTGACAACGGTGACACCCTACATAGAGCTTGCCATGGAAGGAACTTGCGTGTGAGAAGAGGATTTCAAGGAAGAGTTGAAGTCAGAGGACAAAGCATCTCCAAAACTCCAACATATTCCTCAGTGCTACAAATCAAAGTAACATTGTTCCCTCTTTTATCAAATCTAGTAATTTCACTTTTAATCCAAATAATCCTATTGACATCCTAACTAAGATTAATAAAATAAATATTGATTGCTTCAAACCAATAATCTCTGTGGATTCGACCCTTACTCACGTAAGGTATTACTTGGACGACCCAGTACACTTGCTGGTTAGTTGAACGGAATTGTGCAAGTAATCAGTTAGTTAAATTAGTTCTCCTTGGCACATGCCAAGGAGCCATTAATTAAGGATCACAATTTCGTCCACCAAGTTTTTAGCGCCGTTGCCGGGGATTATTGAGTTTGGACAATTGAAGGTTTATTTTATTTCTTAGATTAGGAATAATTTATTTTTATTTTTATTCTTAATTTTCGTGAGTTTTAGTGTCTTGTTCTAAGTTTGGTGTCAATTGCATGTCTCATATTTTTCTTTAAAATTTTCGACTTGTGTCTTTGATCTTCATTGATTTTCAAGTTGTTCTTGTTTATTTTTCTTGTTTGATCTTGAGTTTTTATTGTTCTGTATCTTTTCTTGTTTTTCTTTCACTAATCCAAAGCATTAGTCTTTCAAAAAGAATATACCTGCCCAGAACAATTGTTACCTTTTCTGCCCATTTGGCTAGAATAGAAGGGTCATATTCTTGACAAGGGAGCACCAATACTTTTAAAAATCTTTTTCAAAAATAATTTTTCTTGATTTAATCTTGTGCCAAACTCCAAGTTTGGTGTTTTATTATTAATTTTTATAATTTTCGAAAATTTTCTTAAAGTTTTCTAAAAATTTTAAGTTTGGTGTTCTTTCTTTTGTTCTTGGTGTTCTTGTGAATCTTCAAGGTGTTCTTGAGTTTTTCTTGTGTCTTGATCTTAAAATTTTTAAGTTTGGTGTTCCTTGGTGTTTTCCCTCCAAAAATTTTCGAAAAATAAGGAGCATTAGATCTAAAAATTTTAAGTCTTGTGTCTTTTGCATGTTTTTCTCTTTCATCATAAAATTCAAAATTCAAAAAAAAATTTTTATATTCTCCAACTACTTTTTCGAATTTTTTTAATTTTTAGATTTTAATTTCATTTTTCTTTCGAAAAAAAAAATTTATTTGTAACTTCTTTTTATTTATTCCATTACTATAAATTCTCAACTTGTATTCAATAATGGAAGCAAGTAGGAATGAACAGTCCAAGAGGACTTTGGGGTCATATGCTAACCCCACTACTGCTTCATATGGGAGTAGTATCTGTATACCTTCCATTGGAGTTAGTAGCTTTGAGCATGAATCCGGCGTTGAACGCCCAAGGGGAACATGGTTCTGGCGTTCAAACGCCAGTAACAAACAAGGAAGGGGCGTCTAACGCCACTCCAGCTCCCAACACTGGCATTCAAATACCAGTGGGGAATCAGTCACATACAAGTGCTGATAACAACCCTTCTAAAAAGGCTTCCCAACCCACTTCTGTAGGTAATAAACCTGCAGCAACTAAGGTTGAGGAATACAAAGCCAAAATGCCTTATCCTCAAAAACTCCGCCAAGCGGAACAGGATAAGCAATTTGCCCGCTTTGCAGACTATCTCAGGACTCTTGAAATAAAGATTCCGTTTGCAGAAGCACTTGAGCAAATACCCTCTTATGCTAAGTTCATGAAAGAGATCTTAAGTCATAAGAAGGATTGGAGGGAAACTGAAAAAGTTTACCTCACTGAAGAATGCAGTGCAGTCATTCTGAAAAGCTTACCTGAGAAGCTTAAAGATCCTGGGAGCTTTATGATACCATGCACATTAGAGGGCACTTGCACCAAACAAGCTTTGTGTGATCTTGGAGCAAGTATCAACCTAATGCCTGCATCTACTATCAGAAAGCTTGGTTTAACTGAAGAAATCAAACCAACCAGGATATATCTTCAACTTGCTGATGGCTCCATTAAATACCCATCAGGCGTGATTGAGGACATGATAGTCAAGGTTGGGCCATTTGCCTTTCCTACTGACTTTGTGGTGCTGGAAATGGAGGAGCACAAGAGTGCAACTCTCATTCTAGGAAGACCTTTCCTAGCAACTGGCCGAACCCTCATTGATGTCCAAAAAGGGGAAGTAACCTTGAGAGTCAATGAGGAAGAGTTCAAGCTGAATGTTGTTAAAGCCATGCAACATCCAGACACCCCAAATGACTGCATGAGTGTTGATATTATTGACTCTCTGGTAAGAGAGGTCAATATGGCTGAGAGTCTCGAATCAGAGCTAGAGGAATTTAGACTCAATGCTTTCGAAAATGCAAAGATTTACAAAGAGAAAGCAAAACGATGGCATGATAAGAAATTGTCATCCAGAGTCTTTGAGCCGGGGCAGAAAGTTCTGCTATTCAATTCTAGGCTCAAATTATTCCCTGGGAAATTAAAATCCCGGTGGAGAAGTCCATATGTCATTACAAACGTATCACCATATGGATACATAGAGCTTCAGGATAATGACTCTAACAAAAAGTTCATTGTTAATGGACAAAGAGTCAAACATTATCTTGAAGGCAATTTTGAGCAAGAATGCTCAAAACTGAGACTTGATTAAAACTCAGTCCAGCTAATGACATTAAAGAAGCGCTTGCTGGGAGGCAACCCAGCCAATCACAAAATTTAATTTTATTCGTATTGATTTTTTTTACAGGTAGATGCTACAGTATCTTCAAAAGGTGAAATAGCAATTGGTTGAAGTCACAGAGTTACAGGGAAATTTGGAAGCTCACTGGCGTGAAAAAGCCAGTAAGAAACATTTTGGGCGTTGAACGCCCAAAAGAAGCACCCACTGGGCGTTCAACGCCAGTAAGGGTAGCCATCTGGGCGTTCAACGCCAGAAAGAAGCATCAGCTGGGCATTGAACGCCCAGGAGAAGCAGCATTTGGGCGTTAAACGCCCAAAACATGCATCGTTTGGGCGTTTAACGCCAGGATGGTGGGGAGGAGGTAAAATTCGTCTCTCTTTACAAATTTTCTAATTTTTTATGTTTCAATTCATGTTTTCTTGCATAAACATGTTTCAAATTATCATCCCTCAAATCAAATTAGTGTTCTAAAAATCCTAATTTCTAAAATCCCTTTTTCAAAAATTATCACATGTATCTTAATCCATAAAAACAAATTAATTTTCAATCCAATCAAACTCTTTTAAGTTTGTTCTAAAAACTCAATTATCTTTTTAAAATCTTTTTCAAATCTTTTTCAACTCATCTTATCTTTATTTGACAATGCCTTTCCTTCTACTCCTCTCCTTTCCTTTCTTTTGCTTGAGGACAAGCAAACCTCTAAGTTTGGTGTGATTTGCCATGATCACTGAGCTAAAACTCATTAAGACCATGGCACCTAAGAGAACAGGAAGAGCAAGGATGTGAACTTAAGGGAGCTGAAGCGTCAGAAATTAATTCTTGAAGGCACCCCACAGACTAGAGGAACATCCACTTCCCAAAATACAGGTTGTTAAGTTCTAATTCCAGCTTTAACTCTGTGATAGTATTATTTTAGAAATTGACCTTAGAAGATATTTAGTAGTAATTAGGATGTCTATTTTGATTTTATTTCCAATTAAGCTATAATTTATTTTTCTCATCATCATTAGGCATGAATAAAGTAGTAGATTTTCCTTTAGAATAAAGAAGTAATTTATATTTTTCGAGTTCTTAATAATAAAATTTATAATTAATTATATGTGGTGGCAATACTTTTTGTTCTCTGAATGAATGCTTGAACAGTGCATAATATGTACTTTGAATTTGATGAATATTGGCTCCTGAAAGAATGAGGAACACGAAAAATATTGTTGATGATCTGAAAAATCATGAAATTGATTCTTGAAGCAAGAAAAAGCAGTTCAAAAAAAAAAACAAAAAAAAACAAAAAAAAAATATAACACAATATTCACAAGCCATGGGCACTAGCCAAGAGTAAAAAAGGGATCCAAGGCTTTGAGCATCAATGGATAGGAGGGCCCAAGGAAATAAAATCCAGGCCTAAGCGGCTAAACCAAGCTGTCCCTAACCATGTGCTTGTGTCATGAAGGTCCAAGTGAAAAGCTTGAGACTGAATGGTTAAAGTCGTGATCCAAAGCAAAAGAGTGTGCTTAAGAGCTCTGGACACCACTGACTGGGGACTCTAGCAAAGCTGAGTCATAATCTGAGAAGGTTCACCCAGTTATGTGTCTGTGGCATTTATGTATCCGGTGGTAATACTGGAAAACAAAGTGCTTAGGGCCACAGCCAAGACTCATAAAATGACTGTGTTCAAGAATCAACATACTGCACTAGGAGAGTCAACAATACTATCTGAATTCTGAGTTCCTAAGGATGCCAATCATTCTGAAAATTTAAAGATACAGGGAGATGCCAAAACTATTCAGAGACAAAAAGCTACAAGCCCCGCTCATCTAATAAGAATCTGAGCCTCATTTAGAACTCAAGAATATTATTATTTCTTTATTTCTGTTAGAACCTATTTTATTCATCTAGTTGCTTGAGGACAAGCAACAGTTTAAGTTTGGTGTTGTGATGAGCGGATATTTTATACGCTTTTTGGGGGTAATTTCATGTAGATTTTAGCATGTTTCAGTTAATTTTCAGTAGAATATTATTAGTTTTTAGGCAAAAATCATATTTCTGGACTTTACTATGAGTTTGTGTGTTTTTCTGTGATTTCAGGTATTTTCTGGCTGAAATTGAGGGAGCTGAGCAAAAATCTGACTTAGGCTGAAAAAGGACTGCTGATGCTGTTGGATCCTGACCTCCCTGCACTCGAAATGGATTTTCTGGAGCTATAGGAGTCCAATTGGTGCGCTCTCAACGGCGTTGGAAAGTAGACATCCAGGGCTTTCCAGCAATATATAATAGTCCATACTTTGAGCGAGGATAGACGACGTAACTTGGCGTTAAACGCCAAGTTCATGCTGCTGTCTGGAGTTAAACGCCAGAAAAACGTCATTATCCGGAGTTGAACGCCCAAAACACGTCATAACATGAAGTTTGACGCCAAGAAAGGCCTCTGCACGTGGAAAGCTTTAGTCTCAGCCCCAGCACACACCAAGTGGGCCCCAGAAGTGGATTTCTGCACCAATTATCTTAGTTTATTCATTTTCTGTAGCCCTAGGTTATTAGTTTACTATTTAAACAACTTTTACAGACATTTCTTGTACCTCATGACACTTTCAGATCTGAATTACATACTTTGTGACGGCATGAGTCTCTAAACTCCATTGTTGGGGGTGAGGAGCTCTGCAGCGTCTCGATGATTTAATACAATTCCTTTGTTTTCCATTCAAACACGCTTGTTCTTATCTAAGATGTTTATTCGCGCTTAACTGTGGAGAAGGTGATGATCCGTGACACTCATCACCTTCCTCAACCCATGAACGTGTGCCTGACAACCACCTCCGTTCTACATCAGATTGAATAAATATCTCTTAGATTCCCCAACAGAATCTTCGTGGTATAAGCTGGATTGATGGCAGCATTCATGAGAATCCGGAAAGTCTAAACCTTGTCTGTGGTATTCTGAGTAGGATTCTGGGATTGAATGACTGTGACGTGCTTTAAACTTTAACCTGCTGGGCGTTAGTGACAGACGCAAAAGAGTGATTCTATTCCAGTAGGAGCGGGAACCAACCGGTGATTAGCCGTACTGTGACAGAGTGCGTGAGCATAGTTTTCACTGCGAGGATGGGAAGTAGCCACTGACAACGGTGACACCCTACATAGAGCTTGCCATGGAAGGAACTTGCGTGTGAGAAGAGGATTTCAAGGAAGAGTTGAAGTCAGAGGACAAAGCATCTCCAAAACTCCAACATATTCCTCAGTGCTGCAAATCAAAGTAACATTGTTCCCTCTTTTATCAAATCTAGTAATTTCACTTTTAATCCAAATAATCCTATTGACATCCTAACTAAGATTAATAAAATAAATATTGATTGCTTCAAACCAATAATCTCTGTGGATTCGACCCTTACTCACGTAAGGTATTACTTGGACGACCCAGTACACTTGCTGGTTAGTTGAACGGAATTGTGCAAGTAATCAGTTAGTTAAATTAGTTCTCCTTGGCACATGCCAAGGAGCCATTAATTAAGGATCACAATTTCGTCCACCACTTGCGTACGTCACCACTGCACGCGACGCAACCAACCTATTCGGGTTAGGCATCTTGCGTACGCGAGTTGGGTGCTTGCGTACGCCACTACCTGCACGCGACGTGACCAACCCTTCCGGGTTTGGCATCTCGCGTACACGAGCAAAGTGCTTGCGTACGCAAGCATGTTAAAATGAGCCCTTGCGTACGTGAGCGAAATGCTAGCGTACGTGATGACCCTATTTTTAGCAAATGAATTTTTGTGTTTTAAACTTGATTTTGAACCTCTAAACCTCTATTTTTACTCTTTTAGCCCCTACACCTTAGTTGTATGTCTAGTAATAAGATGAAGCTAGGAAAAGGTGATAACTTAGAGATGAAGAAAGATTTTTAAAAGGCAATATGTGGTTGGAGAAGGTGGTACTTGATTTGACAAAGAGGATAAAAGTGGTATATGAGGCAATCAAGATGGTAATGTAATATTGATAATGATGTATGAGATAATTGATGATGTTAATTAATTGAGAACAATGAGATGAGCTGTGAATTATTGTTGAGAATGAAAATGATATTATGAGATATAATTGATTAATTATGAGACATTTGTTAACCCCTTGTACGTAAGATGTGACCGGGTATTTTAACTTCCCGGGTTCTCCTATGGGCATGCATATATGAATATTGTTGAGTTTGCAGTGTTGTCTCCTCCATGTCAGTTTGGGATTCTTCCCATGGATATTGTTGAGTTTGGGATATTGTCTCTCCCATGTCAACTTGGGATTCTTCCCATGGTTACTTTTTGAGCTTGGGGATGCGCATACAAAGGAACTGTCCACGGTTAGCTACTAGGACATGTCGGGTTGGCTTTGTAACCGATAGTTGATATCAACAGCCATAGGACAAGCACACTCATGTACATGTGTTTGTTTGCTTTGGTTTGCATTCTTGGGTTTGCCTAATTGATATTTCATGTTTAACTTCTATGTGTTTTGTTTGCTGTATCTGTAAACTACCTGTGTTTTCTTTGTCTACTTATTTGTCTATGTGATTTCCACTGAAGATAGAGGTTTCGGAGGAAAGAGGATGAGGGAGGGTTAGGTTTAAGTTTTGGTTAAGTTAGAGATCCTTAGAAAACCACCTTGACTTAAGATTTCTATTTTAGTTCTTTAAGTTTTATAATTCTGAGTGTCGGAGTTCTAGGATTGCCTCTGCCTTTTCTAGGACCTTATATCTTATGTACGTGCCACCTTTACCATGTTGAAAACCCCTGGTTCTCATCCCATACGATACTGTTGTTTTTCAGATGCAGGTCGAGGGGCACCTCGCTAGGCGTCTGGAGATCTGCAATGAAGTGCATTTTGGGACTTTATTTTGATATATAGCTTATATATGGTCATATGTATAACTCTTCAAACAACTTGTTTTATTTTGTACCTCTTAGAAGTTTAAGGAGAACTAGGGTTTATACATACATATATATATATATATATATATATATATATATATGTATGTATGTATGTATGTATGTATATTTTGGACTTGGGGCTATGTATATATGTATGTATATATTCTCCGGCCAACTTAATTAGCTTCACAGGTTGAGTTTGGAACTTGTTATTTTGTACTCTTGACCCTCTATTTCTACCTTCTATTTAATTATGCTTATGAACCTTAGTTTTCTTTGCACGTAAGTAATCTTGTCTTCGGAGCGTTGTGCTTTTTATTTCGCGCTTTTGTTTTACCTATTCTTCAAGACTTTTAGTATACTACGTTCTTTTAATTATTATATGTATTATATTTTATTTTAGAGGTTGTAATACCATACCACCTCTATTTTACAACTTAAATGTAAAGCTCTGTGTGATAGTGATGAGCGGATAATTTATACGCTTTTTGGCATTGTTTTCATATAGTTTTTAGTAAGTTTAAGCTACTTTTAGGGATGTTTTCATTAGTTTTTATGTTAAATTCACATTTCTGGACTTTACTATGAGTTTGTGTGTTTTTCTGTGATTTCAGGTAAATTCTGACTGAAATTGAGGGATTTGAGCAAAACTCTGATGAAGGCTGACAAAAGGACTGCTGATGCTGTTGGATTCTGACCTCCCTGCACTCGAAATGGATTTTCTGGAGCTACAGAACTCCAATTGGCACGCTCTCAACGGCGTTGGAAAGTAGACATCCAGGGCTTTCCAGCAATATATAATAGTCCATACTTTATTCGAAGAATGACGACGTAACTTGGCGTTAAACGCCAAGTTCATGCTGCTGTCTGGAGTTAAACGCCAGAAAAACGTCATGATCCGGAGTTGAACGCCCAAAACACGTCATAACCTGGAGTTTGACGCCAAGAAATGCCTTAGCTCATGGAATGATCAAGCTCAGCCCAAGCATACACCAAGTGGGCCCCGGAAGTGGATTTATGCATCAATTACTCACTCATGTAAACCCTAGTAGCTAGTCTAGTATATATAGGACATTTATCTATTGTATTAGACATCCTGGATTGTATTTTGAATCCTGTGATCACGTTTTGGGGGCTGGCCATTCGGCCATGCCTGAACCTTTCACTTATGTATTTTCAACGGTGGAGTTTCTACACACCATAGACTAAGGGTGTGGAGCTCTGCTGTACCTCAAGTATTAATGAAATTCTACTTTCTTTTATTCAAATCCTCCTTTATTCTTATTCCAAGATATTCATTCGTACCCAAGAACATGATGAATGTTATGAGCCAGATTACCCTCATTATCATTCTCACTTATGAACGCGCGTGATTGACAACCACTTCCGTTCTACATGCAACAGAGCTTGAATGCGTATCTCTTAGATTCCCCAACAGAATCTTCGTGGTATAAGCTAGATAGATGGCGGCATTTATGAGGATCCGGAAAGTCTCACCTTGTCTGTGGTATTCCGAGTAGGATCCTGGGAATCCGGAAAGTCTAACCTTGTCTGTGGTATTCCAAGTAGGATTCCGATAATGAATTACTGTGACGTGCTTCAAACTTGTAACCTGCTGGGCGTTAGTGACAGACGCAAAAGAGGGATTCTATTCCAGTAGGGGAGGGAACCAACCGGTGATTAGCCGTACTGTGACAGAGTGCGTGAGCATTAGTTTTCACTGCGAGGATGGGATGTAGCCATCAGCCATGGGTGATGCCTCCAGACTGGTTAGCTGTGCGAGTGACAGCCGCACAGGATATTTCCCCGAGAGGAAGAAAGTAGCCACAGTTGATGGTGAACCCCTATACAAAGCTTGCCATGGAAAGGAGTAAGAAGGATTGAGTAGAAGCAGTAGGAGAGCAGGCGTCCCTGGGCTCTACAGCATCTCCATCTGCTTATCTGAAATTCCTACCAATGAATCTGCATAAGTATTCTATCCCTTTTTATTATTCCTTTTTATTTATTTATTCCAATAATCACAATTACCCTTTAATCTCCCTAACTGAGATTTACAAGGTGACCATAGCTTGCTTCATACCAACAATCTCTGTGGATTCGACCCTTACTCACGTAAGGTTTATTACTTGGACGACCCAGTACACTTGCTGGTTAGTTGAACGGAGTTGTGAATTCAACCAGTGCCATAATAAAGCTTTCATTCAAAATCCAAAGAACGCATAAATCACAATTTCGTCCACCAAGTTTTTGGCGCCGTTGCCGGGGATTGTTCGAGTATGGACAACTGACGGTTCATCTTGTTGCTCAGATTAGGTAATTTTCTTTTCAAAAATCTTTTTCAAAATTTTTCTTTTATTTTTCGTTTTTCCAAACCATATTTTCGAAAAAAAAATTAATAAAAATACAAAAAAATTAGAAAATCATAAAAATCAAAAATATTTTGTGTTTCTTGTTTGAGTATTGTGTTAATTTTAAAGTTTGGTGTCAATTGCATGCTTTTAAAATTTTTCTTGCATTTTTCGAAAATCCCATGCATTCATAGTGTTCTTCATGATCTTCAAGTTGTTCTTGACAAGTCTTCTTGTTTGATCTTGATGAATTCTTGTTTTGTGTCTTTTGTTGTTTTTCATGTGCATTTTTGCATTCATATTTTTCATGCATTAAAGATTTCTAAGTTTGGTGTCTTGCATGTTTTCTTTGCATCAAAAATTTTTTAAATTATGTTCTTGATGTTCATCATGATCTTCAAAGCGTTCTTGGTGTTCATCTTGACATTCATAGCATTCTTGCATGCATTCATTGTTTTGATCTAAAAATTTCATGCATTGAATATTTTTGTTGTTTTTCTCTTTCATATTTAAAAATTTAAAAATAAAAAAAATATCTTTTCCTTATTTCCCTCCAAATTTTCGAAATTTTGGGGTTGACTTGGTCAAAAATTTTCAAAATTAGTTG
Source organism: Arachis hypogaea (assembly GCF_003086295.3). Classification (NCBI taxonomy): domain Eukaryota; kingdom Viridiplantae; phylum Streptophyta; class Magnoliopsida; order Fabales; family Fabaceae; genus Arachis; species Arachis hypogaea. Next base: position 31,831,883 of record NC_092045.1, on the reverse strand, counting down.
TTTCTTACAAGTCAAGTCAAAATTTCAATTTTAAAAATCTTATCTTTTTAAAATCTTTTTCAAAAATCATATCTTTTTCATTTTTTTTATTATTTTCGAAAATTTCAAAATTATTTTTCAAAATATTTTCAAAAATCTTTTTCTTATCTTTTATATCATATTTTCAAAAATTAGCTAACAATTAATGTAATTGGTTCAAAAATTTGAAGTTTGTTACTTTCTTGTTAAGAAAGGTTCAATCTTTAGGTTCTAGAATCTTATCTTGTAGTTTCTTGTTAGTTAAGTAATTCTAAAAATTAAAATCTTTTTCAAAATATCCTTTTTCAAATATATCTTTTTATCTTTTATCTTATCTTTTTCAAAAATTTTATCTTTTTCAAAATTTGATTTCAAAATATCTTATCTTTTTCTTATCTTCTTATCTTTTTCAAAATGTGATTTCAAATCTTTTTCAATCAACTAACTAACTTTGTGTTTGTTTCTTATCTTTTTCAAAACCACCTAACTACTTTTCCCTCTCTAATTTTCGAAAATTCTCCCTCTCTTTTTCAAAAATTCTTTTTTTTTTTTAAATTTTAATTTTAATTATATTTTGTCTTTGATTTTCGAAAATCACTAACCTGTTTTCAAAAATTATTTTCGAAAATCCTCTCCCTCTCTTCTCTTCTTCTATTTAATTAATTAATTACTAACACTTCTCTTCACCTCACTTCATCTAAAATCCGAATTTTTCTTCATCCTTCTTCATTCTTCTACCCCCTTCTTCTTCCACTAACACAAAGGAATCTCTATACTGTGACATAGAGGATTCCTCTTTCTTTTCTTGTTTTCTTCTCTTTCATATGAGCAGGAACAGGGAAAAATGCACTCTTGTTGAAATTGATCCAGAACCTGAAAGGACTCTGAAGAGAAAATTAAGAGAAGCTAAATTACAACAATCCAGAAACAACCTTTCAGAAATTTTCGAACAAGAGAAGGACATGGCAGCCAAAAATAATAATAATAATAATGCAAGGAGAATGCTTGGTGACTTCACAAAGCCAACGTCCAAGTTTGATGGAAGAAGCATCTCCATTCCTGCCATTGGAGCCAATAACTTTGAGCTTAAGCCTCAACTAGTTGCATTAATGCAACAAAACTGCAAGTTTTATGGACTTCCATCTGAAGATCCTTATCAGTTCTTAACTGAGTTCTTGCAGATTTGTGAGACTGTAAAGACGAATGGAGTTGATCCTGAAGTCTACAGACTCATGCTTTTCCCTTTTGCTGTAAGAGACAGAGCCAGAACATGGTTGGATTCACAACCTAAGGATAGCCTGGACTCTTGGGATAAGCTGGTCACTGCCTTCTTGGATAAATTCTTTCCTCCTCAAAAGCTGAGCAAGCTGAGAATGGATGTTCAAACCTTCAAGCAAAAAGATGGTGAATCCCTCTATGAAGCTTGGGAAAGATACAAGCAGCTGACCAAAAGATGTCCATCTGACATGTTTTCAGAATGGACCATGTTAGATATATTCTATTATGGTCTCTCTGAATTTTCGAAAATGTCATTGGACCATTCTGCAGGTGGATCTATTCACCTGAAGAAAACGCCTGAAGAGGCTCAAGAACTCATTGATATGGTTGCAAACAACCAGTTCATGTACACCTCTGAGAGGAATTCCGTGAATAATGGGGTACCTCAGAAAAAAGGAGTTCTTGAAATTGATGCTCTGAATGCCATATTAGCTCAGAACAAAATGTTGACCCAACAGGTCAACATAATCTCTCAAAATCTGAATGGATTGCAACATGCATCCAACAGTACTAGAGAGGTAGCTTCTGAAGAAGCTTATGATCCTGAGAACCCTGCCATGGCAGAGGTTAATTACATGGGTGAACCATATGGAAACACCTATAACCCATCATGGAGAAATCATCCAAATTTCGCCTGAAAGGATCAACAAAAGCCTCAACAAGGCTTTAACAATGGTGGACGCAATAGGCTGAACAATAGTAAGCCATATCCATCATCTCCTCAGCAACAGACAGAGAACTCTGAACAAAATAATTCTAATTTAGCTAATATAGTCTCTGATCTGTCAAAGGCCACTTTTAGTTTCATGAATGAAACAAGATCCTCCATTAGAAATTTAGAGGCACAAGTGGGCCAGTTGAGTAAGAAAGTCATTGAAACTCCTCCCAGTACTCTCCCAAGCAATACAGAAGAAAATCCAAAAGGAGAATGCAAGGCCATTGATTTGATCAAAGTGGCCGAATGCACTAGGGAGGAGGAGGACGAAAATCCTAGTGAGGAAGACCTCCTGGGACGTCCTTCAAGCAAGAAAGAGTTTCCTATTAAGGATCCTGAGGAATCTGAGGCTCACCTAGAGACCATAGAGATTCCATTAAATCTCCTTCTGCCATTCATGAGCTCTGAAGAATATTCATCCTCTGAAGAGGATGAAGATGTAACTGGTGAGCAAGTTGCTCAATATCTAGGAGCTATCATGAAGCTGAATGCCAAGCTATTTGGTAATGAGACTTGGGAAAGTGAACCTCCCTTGCTCATTAGTGACTTAGAAACTTGGATTCAGGAAACTCTACCTCAAAAGAAACAAGATCCTGGCAAGTTCTTAATACCTTGCACCATTGGCACCATGAGCTTTGAGAAGGCTCTATGTGATCTTGGGTCAGGGATAAACCTTATGCCACTCTCTGTAATGGAGAAGCTGGGGATCATTGAGGTACAACCTGCCTTGTTCTCATTACAATTGGCAGACAAGTCAATGAGACAAGCTTATGGAATGGTAGAGGACGTACTAGTGAAGGTTGAAGGCCTTTACATCCCTGCTGATTTCATAATCCTAGATACTAGGAAGGAAGATGATGAATGCATCATCCTAGGAAGACCTTTCCTAGCCACAGCAGAAGCTGTGATAGATGTTCACAGAGGAGAGTTAGTCCTTCAATTGAATGGGGAATACCTTGTGTTTCAGGCACATGGCCATCCCTCTGTGACAAAAGAGAGTAAGCATGAAGAGCTTCTCTCAGTTCAAGGTCAAGAAGAGCCCACACAGTCAAACTCTAAGTTTGGTGTTGTGAGGCCACAACCAAACTCTAAGTTTGGTGTTCAAATTCCATATCCAAACTCTAAGTTTGGTGTGGAGACAACACACTAAATTGACCTGATCATCTTGTGGCTCCATGAGAGCCACTGTCAAGCTATTGACATTAAAGAAGCGCTTGTTGGGAGGCAACCCAATTTTATTTATCTAATTTTATTTTATTTTATTTTGGTGTTATTTTTGTGTTGAATTAGGTACATGATCATGAGGAGTCACGAAAAATTCAAAGAAATTAAAAACAGAGTCAAAAACAGAAGAAAAACATTTTTCACCCTGGAGGCAGCGCAGACTGGCGTTCAACGCCAGTAAGATGCATCTGGCTGGCGTTCAACGCCAGAACAGAGCATCTTTCTGGCGCTGAACGCCCAAAACAAGCAACAACCTGGCGTTTAACGCCAGGATGTGCACACAGAGGGCAATCTGGCGCTGAACGCCAGAAACAAGCATGAAACTGGCGTTCAACGCCAGAAACATGCATTACATGGGCGTTTAACGCCCAGAACATGCACCAATGGGCGTTTGAACGCCAGAATGATGCATGAAGGCAATTTACATGCTTATAGGGTGAAGGAATGGTATTTCTTTTCACCTCAGGATCTGTGGACCCCACAGGATCCCCACCTACCTTTTCTTTAATCCTAATCACACTCTCCTAATCCAAATCTCATTTTCAATGTCACACTTCCCAAAAAAAAACCTTCACCAATCACCTCAATTCCTCTTCCCAATTACCCCATGCACCATTCACATCAACCTCCTCTTCCCCATACACCCCACCTACCCTCATAAAATTCAAATTCAATTTCCCACCCATTCCCACCCAAAATGGCCGAAACCTAACCCTCCCCTCTCCCTATAAATACCCTTCTTTTCTTCTTCATTTTCACACATCAAAAACCCACATTCTCCTACATAGCCGAACCCAATCTCTCCCTCTCTACTCCATTCTCTTCTTCTTCTTCTACTTTTCTTTTCTTTCTTGCTCGAGGGCGAGCAAAATTTTAAGTTTGGTGTGATAAAAAGCCTAAGCTTTTTATTTTTCATTCACCATCAATGGCACCCAAGACCGGAGTTTCCTCAAGAAAAGGAAAAGGGAAGGCAAAAGCTTCTACTTCCGAGTCATGGGAGAAGGAGAGATTCATCTCCAAGAGCCACCAAGACCACTTCTATGATGTTGTGGCAAAGAAGAAGGTGATCCCCGAGGTCCCTTTCAAGCTCAAAAAGAATGAGTATCCGGAAATCCGACATGAGATCCAAAGAAGAGGGTGGGAAGTCATAACCAACCCTATGCAACAAGTTGGAATATTGATGGTTCAAGAGTTCTATGCTAATGCATGGATCACTAGGAACCATGATCAAAGTATGAACCCGAATCCAAAAAACTATCTCACAATGGTTCGGGGGAAATACTTAGATTTCAGTCCGGAAAATGTGAGGTTGGCGTTTCATCTACCCATGATGCAAGGTGATGAACGCCCCTACACAAGAAGGGTCAACTTCAATCAAAGGTTGGACCAAGTCCTAATGGACATTTGTGTGGAAGGCGCCCAATGGAGAGTAGACTCCAAAGGCAAACCTGTCCAACTAAGAAGACTGGACCTCAAGCCTGTAGCTAGAGGATGGTTGGAGTTCATCCAAAGATCCATCATCCCTACAAGCAACCGATCTGAAGTTACTGTGGATCGGGCCATCATGATTTATAGCATCATGATTGGAGAGGAAGTGGAAGTTCATGAAGTCATATCCAATGAACTCTACAAAATAGCTGACAAGCCTTCACACATGGCACGGCTAGCCTTCCCCCACCTAATATGTCATCTATGTTACTCGGCTGGAGTTATCATAGATGGAGATGTCTCCATTGAAGAAGACAAGCCCATTACAAAGAAGAGGATGGAGCAAACAAGAGAAGTTCCTCACGGCCCTCAAGAAGAACATGAGGAAGTTCATCATCAACAAATGCCTCAAGGAATGCACTTTCCTCCCAACAACTATTGGGAGCAACTCAGCACCTCTTTAGAAGATTTGAGTCATAATGTTGAACAACTAAGGGTGGAACATCATGAACACGCCCTCACTCTCCAAGAAATAAGAGAAGACCAAAGAGCAATGAGAGAGGAGCAACAAAGGCAAGGAAGGGACATAGAAGAGTTGAAGAACATCATTGGTCCTTCAAGAAGAAGACGCCACTAGAGGTGGATTCATTCCTTGTTCTTTATTTTCTTTCTGTTTTCGGTTTTTAAGTATTATGTTTATCTATGTTTTTGTGTCTCTACTTCATGATCATTAGTGTGTAACCATGCCTTAAAGCTATGAATAAAATCCATTAGTCTTTCACCTCTCTTAAAAGAAAAATGTTTTAATTCAAAAGAACAAGAAGTACATAATTTTCGAAATTATTGGTGAATTTAATTTAATTATATTGATGTGGTGGCAATAATTTTTGTTTTCTGAATGAATGAATGAACAGTGCATATTTTTGATCTTGTTGTTTATGAGTGTTAAAATTGTTGGCTTTTGAAAGAATGATGAACAAAGAGAAATGTTATTGATGATCTGAAAAACATCATGAAATTGATTCTTGAAGCAAGAAAAGCAATGAAAAAAAAATGGCGAAAATTTTAAGAAAGCAAGGATCCAAGGCTTTGAGCATTAATGGATAGGAGGGCCCAAGGAATTAAAACCCAGGCCTAAGCGGCTAAATCAAGCTGTCCCTAACCATGTGCTTGTGTCATGAAGGTCCAAGTGAAAAGCTTGAGACTGAATGGTTAAAGTCGTGATCCAAAGCTAAAGAGTGTGCTTAAGAGCTCTGGACACCGCTAACTGGGGACTTTAGCAAAGCTAAGTCACAATCTGAAAAGGTTCACCCAGTTATGTGTCTGTGGCATTTGTGTATCCGGTGGTAATACTGGAAGACAAAGTGCTTAGGGCCACAGCCAAGACTCATAAGTAGCTGTGTTCAAGAATCAACATACTTAACTAGGAAAGTCAATAACACTATCTGAAATTCTAAGTTCCTAGAGATACCAATCACTCTGAACTTCAAAGGAAAAAGTGAGATGCCAAAACTGTTCAGAAGCAAAAAGCTACAAGTCCCGCTCATCTAATTAAATTAATATTCATTGATATTTTGGACTTTATAGTATATTCTCTTCTTTTTATCCTATTTGATTTTCAGTTGCTTGGGGACAAGCAACAATTTAAGTTTGGTGTTGTGATGAGCGGATAATTTATACGCTTTTTGGCATTATTTTCATATAGTTTTTAGTAAGTTTAAGCTACTTTTAGGGATGTTTTCATTAGTTTTTATGTTAAATTCACATTTCTGGACTTTACTATGAGTTTGTGTGTTTTTCTGTGATTTCAGGTAAATTCTGACTGAAATTGAGGGATTTGAGCAAAACTCTGATGAAGGCTGACAAAAGGACTGCTGATGCTGTTGGATTCTGACCTCCCTGCACTCGAAATGGATTTTCTGGAGCTACAGAACTCCAATTGGCACGCTCTCAACGGCGTTGGAAAGTAGACATCCAGGGCTTTCCAGCAATATATAATAGTCCATACTTTATTCGAAGAATGACGACGTAACTTGGCGTTAAACGCCAAGTTCATGCTGCTGTCTGGAGTTAAACGCCAGAAAAACGTCATGATCCGGAGTTGAACGCCCAAAACACGTCATAACCTGGAGTTTGACGCCAAGAAATGCCTTAGCTCATGGAATGATCAAGCTCAGCCCAAGCATACACCAAGTGGGCCCCGGAAGTGGATTTATGCATCAATTACTCACTCATGTAAACCCTAGTAGCTAGTCTAGTATATATAGGACATTTATCTATTGTATTAGACATCCTGGATTGTATTTTGAATCCTGTGATCACGTTTTGGGGGCTGGCCATTCGGCCATGCCTGAACCTTTCACTTATGTATTTTCAACGGTGGAGTTTCTACACACCATAGACTAAGGGTGTGGAGCTCTGCTGTACCTCAAGTATTAATGAAATTCTACTTTCTTTTATTCAAATCCTCCTTTATTCTTATTCCAAGATATTCATTCGTACCCAAGAACATGATGAATGTTATGAGCCAGATTACCCTCATTATCATTCTCACTTATGAACGCGCGTGATTGACAACCACTTCCGTTCTACATGCAACAGAGCTTGAATGCGTATCTCTTAGATTCCCCAACAGAATCTTCGTGGTATAAGCTAGATAGATGGCGGCATTTATGAGGATCCGGAAAGTCTCACCTTGTCTGTGGTATTCCGAGTAGGATCTTGGGAATCCGGAAAGTCTAACCTTGTCTGTGGTATTCCAAGTAGGATTCCGGTAATGAATGACTGTGACGTGCTTCAAACTTGTAACCTGCTGGGCGTTAGTGACAGACGCAAAAGAGGGATTCTATTCAAGTAGGGGAGAGAACCAACCGGTGATTAGCCGTACTGTGACAGAGTGCGTGAGCATTAGTTTTCACTGCGAGGATGGGATGTAGCCATCAGCCATGGGTGATGCCTCCAGACTGGTTAGCTGTGCGAGTGACAGCCGCACAGGATATTTCCCCGAGAGGAAGAAAGTAGCCACAGTTGATGGTGAACCCCTATACAAAGCTTGCCATGGAAAGGAGTAAGAAGGATTGAGTAGAAGCAGTAGGAGAGCAGGCGTCCCTGGGCTCTACAGCATCTCCATCCGCTTATCTGAAATTCCTACCAATGAATCTGCATAAGTATTCTATCCCTTTTTATTATTCCTTTTTATTTATTTATTCCAATAATCACAATTACCCTTTAATCTCCCTAACTGAGATTTACAAGGTGACCATAGCTTGCTTCATACCAACAATCTCTGTGGATTCGACCCTTACTCACGTAAGGTTTATTACTTGGACGACCCAGTACACTTGCTGGTTAGTTGAACGGAGTTGTGAATTCAACCAGTGCCATAATAAAGCTTTCATTCAAAATCCAAAGAATGCATAAATCACAATTTCGTCCACCAGATAGGATGTTACACAATATACATGCATATATATAAATCATAGTTGTAAAAACCGAACCGGACCGGCCGGTTCGACCGGAAAATCGGTGAACCGGACCATATACCGGTCCGGTTTGGTATATTGACCGCTTAAGGAAATGAACCGGTCAAAACCGATCAAACCGGTCAAAACCGACACGGACCAGAACCGAACCGGTCCGGTCAACGGCTAACTTGCGTGCTGATGACGTCACGCTGACGTCAGCATGCGGTTGCTAAATTTGGAAAAATACATTTGCAGGGAGGAGTCGAACTTAGGTCTTCTTAAATGAAAACCAAGTTGACAACCACTGCACTACCTGTTTATTTAGCATTGCTGATGCTTTTTATAATATATATTTCATTTTTTATAACTAATACATATATATATATACATGAAAATACTTAACTCAATATTTTTTAAATTAATTATTTTTTAATTGAAGTACAAATTAATTAATTTTAAAATAAAAAATAATAATGAATATAAAAATAAAATAAAAAGTATTTATTCTGAGAAAAAAATTAATTTATATAATTATTCAATTATACAAAAATATTTAGACTTTAAAATTATTCTTTGGATATAATTCATAGATTGTTATTCTTATTGTGTCTAATTAAGATACTATATAGTAGTATGAACTAATTATATGTCTATTTTTGTATTAATTATTTATAGAATTCAACTTAATTGTTCTTAAAATATTAGTAAAAATATGTATTTTTCAAAATTTAATTTTAAGTTTTTGACTATTTTTATTTTTTATTTATATAGTACCGAGTCAACCGGTTCAACCAGTGACCCACCGGTTGAACCAGTGACCCAGTGACCCAGTGATTTGACCGGTTCGATTACCGGTTCGGTTCTGACAACTATGATATAAATAGCTTACTGATTATTGTTAAACAAACTATTAAGTAGAGAAATGCTTGTTTGCTAAATATATCCTCTTTAATTTTTAGAAATGAATAATCTAAAATTAGAATAATTTAATATCTATAATTTTATATATATAATATTTAAAATTATATATATTATATCTAATATTATATATTTATTTTAAAAATAATTAATAAATATAAAATAAGATAATTTTAGACTAATTAAGTTAATTTTTATTATTCTTTAAATATTTTTATTAATTTTATATCGAATGTTTTCATTCTCATGTTAGTTTCATCATTTTTCTTGTAGTAAATGCTAAACAAACAAATTTAGAATTTTTTCATTTTAATTTTTATAAATACAAAGAATATTATTTTTAATTAGTCAATATTAATATTAGTTTGAATTGTTTTTTTTTAATTTTAAATATGTTTAGATATTATTTTTAATTAAAAAAAATTTTTATAAAAAAATAAATAATTTGTCTTTTTTAAAAGCCAACAACACATTACTTTTAAAAAAAGTAGAAGCAAAAGCAATTTTTATTATTAATCCAAATTAAATACTCGTGTTCAAAAGAATAAAATTCATATTATTGTTGGTATTTTGTTAGTACCTCTTCCTAATTTTTATCACTATGTTAGAAGGACTCCTCAAGTCATTATATCTTATTGTATTTTGTTATTAATTTTAGTTACACTTTTAATTAATCACATAAGATGTATACATATTGTTAAGCTAATTAAATTTGACTTATAGGGATTAACGCAAAATGTCAATAGTGTTGATTAATCTAAAGTTATTTTAAAGTTTGGAATGAATGGACTTATAATACTTAGTTGATGATAATGGTGTATTTAGCTTAATTTTTCTTGTAATAAACTCCACTCTCTTGTTTTCCAAAAAAATGAAATAGAATGTAGAACAGAACAGAATTAATATTTTTTGAAAAGATAATTACCAAAATTCTGTTTATCATATGTTTCATGGAGATCCCTCGTTGCAAAAATCACTTTTTGGATGCTACTTTGAGTTTTTGTGTTTTTCCTATGTTTTTAGGTGATTTTTGGGTGATTCTGGCGAATCTTGGAAAAGTCTGATTCAGAGACAGAGAAAGGGTTGCAGATGCTGTTAGATTCTGACCTCCGTACATTTAAACGAGCATATCTAGAGTTACAGAGGGCCAAATGACGCGTTCTCAACAAGGTTGGAAAGATAATATCCAGAGCTTTTCAGCAATATATAATAGTCTATACTTATCTTTGGAACTGATGGCCCAAAATGGGCATTGAATGCCCCACTGACCCCCTGCCTGGCATTTGGATGCCCCAGAAGGACCAAACTGGCGTTTGGACGCCCAAAAGGGAGCAAGCCTGGCGTCCAACGCCCCAAGAGGAGTCCCAACACGTTGATTAACCCGAAGCTCAGCCCAAACACTCACCAAGTGGGCCCAAAAAGTAGATTTTCTCACCAATAGTCCAATTTATCTTATTTTTGTAATCCCTAATTATTAGATTAGTATTTAAAGGAGACGATCACCCATGTTTAGGATCTCTTCCACACTATTTTCAAATTACGTTCCTATTTTCTGTAAGTTATGAGCAACTAAACCTCCTAAGTTAGGGTTAGGAGATTTGCTGATTCTCATGGATTAATAATATTACTGTTTCTATTTCAATGTGTCTGATTCTATTCTCTTATGCGTTCTCGTTTTTCAATCTCAATGAATTGGGGGTGAACCGTGACATTCAGCCTTGTTCTACATGGGTTCCGTGCGGGTCCTGACCTGAATAGCAATGAACTAAAGCTAGAGAATGCATTGCAGATTCCAAGAGAGTACCTGAGCAACTTTGGATACGTGACATAAAATCTCATTGACCATGGGTTACTAAGGTCTCTGTGGAGCTAAGGCTAGAGTAAGAAAAGCATCACTCTCTGATCCAGAAGATTCGACCTTGTCTGTGGCGTTTTGAGTAGGATTGCGAAGGGGAGTGGATTGCTCGAAGCTTCATCTTCGGCTACAGTGAGAAGCCATGAGTCAACTTGATGAGAGGACATGAGTTACTCGGATATGGTGGACTGCTATGGTTTAGAAGATATTAACTTGATGAGAGGACATGAGTTAGTCACTTACGGCTGCCATTGAATGAATCATTCGTTATTGAAGTAGATAGTAAGAAAAGTTAATCCGGAAAGAAATAGCATCTCCGAAGCCTTAACTGAATCTTTATCACTGTTTTCACATCAATCTGGTATTTAGTTCTTTACTATTTCGTTTATGCTTTCAAACAAACAACCATCTTTTCTAATCACCTGACTAAGATTTACAAGATAGCCATTGCTTGCTCAATTCGACAATCTCCTGGGATTCGACCCTCACTCATCTGAGGTATTACTTGGACGACCTGGTGCACTTGCTATTTCAATTGTGTGGAGCTCAATTCCGCGCACCAAGTTTTTGGCACCATTGCCTGGAATTGTTCGAGTTTGACAAACTACCGGACTATCTTGTTGCTTAGATTAGGTATTCTTTAAGGTTTATTTGCTCTTTTGTTTGTGTCTTTTGTTTTCTTTTTCAAAATATTTTTCAAAATCTTTTTTTTCTTTAGTAATCTTTGTCTTTTGTGTCAATTTTAAAGTTTGGAACCTTTTCTTGGTTTTTTGTTGATCAGTCTTTTCTTGAGTTTTTCAAAATTATTCTTGTTTTTCTTTCTTGTCATTCAAACTGTTCTTGCTATTTTCTTGTGTTTGGTTTCAAAATTTTTAAGTTTGGTGTCTTTTAGTGTTCTTCTTCCAAAATTTTCGAAAACTTAAGTGTCTTTAATTTCAAAATTTTTAAGTTTGGTGTGTCTTTTAGTGTTCTTTATCTTTTTAAATTTCAAAACTTTTAAAAATCTTCTCTTTAATTTTCGAAAATCCTTAAAAATCATTCTTTAAAATTTTTCGAAATTTTTAAAATTTAGTTCCTGAAAATATTTACCTTATCTTTATTTGAATTTAAATTTTAAGTTTGGTGTCTTTTGTTTTTAAATTTTAAATTTTAAAATTATATTTTATCTTTTTAGAATCTTGATATTTATCTTTCTTATCTTTTGACTTTCAAATCTTAATTTAATTTCAAAATTTTGAATTTTAAATTTAAAATCTTTAAGATTTTTAAATTTTAAATCTTTATCTTATCTTTCTTTCAATTTTTAAAAGTTTAGTATCTTGTTAGTTTTTCTTTTCTTCAAATTTGAATTTCAAATGTTTAAATTTTAAATTTCAAAATTTAAAATTTAAATTTCAAATTTTTTAAATTTTAAATTTCAAATTTCAAATCTTTTAAATTTTAAATTTTTAAATCTTATCTTATCTTGTTTGATTCTTTCTTTTTAAATTTGAATTTCAAATCTTTTGTTTGACTTTTTCTTTTTAAATTTCAAAAATTTTAAATCTTTTCTTTTTATTCTCAAATTTTCAAATCATATCTTATTTATCTTTTTATTGATTCTAGTTATTCAATTTTTCATTTAAATTCAAATTTTAAATTTAAATTTTAAAGTTTAGCTTCCCTTTAGTGTTTTCTATTTCTTTTTTAATTTCAAACATTTTTAAACCCACTTCTTTCTTATTTTTATTATTTTTCGAAATTCCTAATTACTTTTTCTATTTTTTATTTTTTTATTTTTTTATTTTTTTCAAAATTTTTTAAAAAAATTTAATAATTTTAATTCTTGTTCTCTTTCCTTCTTGGGTATCTCACTGGGAGTTCTCTATACTTTGACATAGAGACTCCCACTTTTCTTTGTCTCTTGTTTATGCACAATGAGGATGCACAATCCAAAAGAACCTTGGGATCTTATACAGCTCCCACTCTTGATTTCTATGGAAGGAGTATTAGTATACCCCCTATTGATCCAAATGACTTTAAAGTCAACATTGTAACACCCTAACTACCAAAGTCCACGCTTCCGTCTGCGCCACTCTGATAGCTTGGACATTACAATGACATTTATACTATTTAATACTAAAATATGAGCCTGTTTAAATTTTTTAACCGCAATACCACTCCCAAAATACTTTCATTCGAATAACGTACATCCATACATACCATACACCTTACAAAAACTCATAAAGAGTACATCCATATATATAATATTACAAGCATTAACCAATACAATTCCTATCTCTCTTACAGAATATATCAAGATAAAGGCGAGGGTACAATAAACCATAACTAAAATAATACAGTGCATCTCAATAACAACTAGATAAACTCTTCGTGACTTCTGTACCAAAATCCTGAAAGGGGAAAAATCTAGGAAGATGAGAACATCATCCTCAAAAGGGTTCTCAGTAGAGGGTTTTTTGGAATTACTGTAATAGGATATGTGAAGATAAACTGTACCAGTGATTAAATACCGTCTTATGCCTCTTTTCAAAAACAACGGTTTTCAATAAAAGAGAAATTTAAAATCATTTTCTGAAAGAGGAAACTGCTCATTTAAAATAATATTCAAAAGCCTTTCAAAAGGTTTATCTATGCTGAACCAATTTAGCCTTTCATACTTTTCAAAACCAGAAACACAAAACCAAAATCAAACATTGGTCCATCTCAATTCAACCACGGCCCTAGGCCTAAACAATCCAACCAACAACCAATCACCACAATCCAACAGGGTCCCAGTTGCAAACACAGATAGGAAGTTCAAGCACAAACAAACAGTTACAGCAAGTAGAACAAGTAGCAGTTAATCTCAAATAGTCAAAAAGGCAAACCAAGCACAATATGCACACCCAAATAATGTCAAATAAATGCATATGATGCATGCCTATCATAGTGGCTGATGATATCATCTGTCAGTTATAGAGCCAACCCGACAAGTCCTGGTAGCTAACCATTAGACTGTCCCTCTGTCATGCATCCCCAATTCGAATTATACTCATCATAAACTTGATCATAATCATGAACCATATCCAACACCCTCACTGGTGTATATTCACGGGAGCAAGCTCATCCGAGACTTTCACAGTGCCCAGCCACACTTACGACATAGGGTCAGCAGAGTCTCGAGTCTCCACCTTGAGCATGTGGTGGCTAGCCACTGCTTTCTCCCAGGGAACTCGTGCCTCTGATAGTGGAAGTGAAAATCAGAATTATTAATAATGCAGCATATATATACATTCATTCTCAGCCATGGATCAACATCCATATCAGCCATCCGGCTCACGGTTCAATCCAGAACCGGCCAATATTCATATCATACACGGCCATTCCAGCTCACGGTTCAATCCAGAACCAACCAATATTCATAATCATACACACCCATTCCGACCCATAACAAAACAGCACTTTCACCATTCAATATCATCAAATTCATCAAATCAGCATTTAAGCCATAAATCACTTTTTCTCAATTCATTTCACTTTGAAATCAAGTTTTCAACTCCTTTCAGCCTTGGCTTTGAAGATCTCATTTCTCAAATCATCTCAGGCTCATAAGCCACATTTACTCAAAGTGAGTTCCCTTTTTAAAACAAAGCCGCTCTCGGCATTCTCTTTCCAAAACTTCCAAAACCATGGAAAGTTAAAGATTCATTTTGGAAACATTCAAAATCATCCATCCCACAATGGGATTTTATAACAAAGTTTCTCATTAGAGTCCCAAGTCTTGAGGGGAGAATATTATATCTCATTTTGCCAAATTCACTTAAAATCATTAAAAACCTTGGCTTTCTTATTTGAGTAACAAAATAGGATCTAAGCCACACCAAGTCATGTAATCAATTACTCCTTTCAAAGTCATTTCCTTTACTTAAACAAAATCGGCTTCAATCCCACGATTAAATATGAAGCGTTTCAAACTACTAAGAGAATCATTTTTGTTGTGTTAAACTAGAGTTCAAAAGATACTCTGAAACTTATTTAAAACGTCAGAATAATAAGGTTCATCAATCGAAATCCAAATCCTTTTCAAAATCACAAAAACTCTTCCAAGGGGCAATCTTTATGTTTAATAGAGAAAACATAAACCCGTTTTACCTTTTTAAAACAGCCTCAAAGCAAAATTCTCTTTCGAATGACTTGTACCCAAAGACATACTATTCTTCTTGGAAAATAAGGAGAAATCATGATTCTCTTTTCAATAATTCTTTTAAAGCGTAGCTTCATCGCTTTCATAATTGTTCTAAGTAAAGATAATATAAGAAGCCCTAAATTCACAATCCTCCAAGTAATTACAAAAGGCATTAATCTCAAAATTTCCCAAATAACATTTCAAATAAAGACTCAGATTTTATAGAATTTTTGGCAGCATCTCCCCTAAAACTTGGACTTTGCCACCCGGTTCGGGTCCCAACTAAACCGTTCCTCAATCCCTTTCAACAGTCCAGAATCGAAAAATCAATTCAGAATCAAACTAAATCCAACAGTCGCCTCATTGGCATATCTCAAGGAAACCGTTTCAAAATCAAATCAATATCAATCGATTTAACCCATTTCCAAACCTTTAAAGAAACGGCTCAGTAACAAATCATTTTTCAAAACCAAGTCCATTAAAGTAAACCAGGCTGAATTCAAAAGTGCATTCGACTTTTCACATCATCAAAATAATTAACTCAATTCAAATCAATCCTCAACGGATTAAACTCAGATTTCAAATCTTTAAAGAATCAACTATTTCACAAAGCCGCACAACAATTCAGCCAAACAAACATTTATAATCATTCGAGACAATCAAATAATACATAAGGCCGCTAAAAACAAAATACACATTTTTCTCACATAGTATCCATATGTAATAATTCCAATATATAAGAATATAGTTTTCAAAAAGCGCCCCTACCTCAGAACGCAAAACCATAACCCAACGCCTCACAGCGTCCTTTTTGCCTCAACTCGAAATCAAAGGCAGCTTCAAAGCACAGCCCCACACATTTTCGCAGTAGCATAAAAAACTCTAAATTACAACAAGAAACCTCAGTTACTAAACTCTAGGAACATTAATACCGTAAAGGCTTTAATACACGTACAGGACACTAACGTAGGGCTTTTAAAACACAATTTCTTACCGAAATAACAACACGAAGCAGCTGCAATTTTGAACCGACCCGGTAACAGCTCCGGTGGCAGCCAGAAGCTCCGGTGGGTCATCTATAAAAACCGCACTGCATCAAAACCTTCTCGAAACTCAAAATGACCGAAGCCACAAATTTAAAACCCTTATTGGAAGAGTTCTCCGACGACGGCAGCGAAGTTTTTCCAGCGGCCAGAAGTGGAGCAGCCATGGCTGACGGCGATGCGAGCTCCATCAATGGCGGCGTGGACCACAGGAATCCAGGCATTGGCTACGGCAACCACCAAATCGGCGCTCACGGCACGACAACGGCAGAAGAAGGTCCCTCTTCGCGCATCCCCCTCTCCCTGTGCGCAAGGATGCGAAGGTGGCCGCGCGGCTCCTCTGCAACGACGCGGCCACTCCCTCGTTTGGTGCGGCGGTGACCAGGGACTGGGTGTGGCCATTCTCTCGCCTGAGTTCTGACCCACGACGGCATCGGTTTCACGGGCAGCGGTGATAGCAAAGGACTTCCTTCACGCCTACAAGGATCACGGCGGCGAAGCGTGAGGCACAGCGGCAAGGCGTGAGGCACGGCGGCAAGGTGTGACATGGTAGCAGTGCTGGCTTTCCCGTGGCGGTGATAAGGACGCATGGGCTACCGTGGCGGCGTGACGCAGTGAGGGCGACAGCGGCGCTGTGAGCTCCCTTCCCTCTCCACGCCGGCAAACCTTCCTTTTTCCTCCTCCCTCAATCTGTTTCCTACCTCTGTTTCTTCTGAAGTTTTGCATTGAAGAGGATGAAAGTGGAAGTGACGGCCGCTTCTGTTAGGGTTAGGGAGTATGGTTTCATTTTTTTGAAACTTAGGGGTTTAGGGACACTTTAGTAATTTCACTTAAAAATAGGGATAATATAGTAATTAGAAATAAATTCTAATCCAACAAAATTAATGTATAAAAATACTATTTGCTCATCAATTTTACAAATTATTTTCAATAAAATGTCCTAACCAAATAATTAGAAGTAATATACTTAATTTCTTCATTTTTCCAAAATAGCAGTATTAATATTTAAAATATTACTTATCTAATCCAAATCATGTAAAACCCCTATTATTTCATAACTGCCAAAATTCTAATCTAAATATAGAAAATAATCCAATAATTATAAAATTGGATACTAATCAGAACTCATCTCAAATTCCATAAATAAAAACTTGCCTTAATTATCTTTAATAAATAATTTCTGAAATTAAAGCTATAAATAACTATATGATTTGAGACTTGATCATAAAAAGACTTTTCAGAGGTTCTGGGTCTTACAAACATAGACCTGATCATGTTGATATACAACAGTGCCAATTTCATGTACGCCCATAGAAAGACCCCAATAAATTCATCTCTAACTTTTTACAGTTCTGTGACACTGTAGAGACAAATGGAATAGAGCCTGAAGTCTCCAAGCAAATACTCTTCCCATTTGCTCTAAATGATCAAGCAAAATTATGGTGGGTTTATGAACCCATAGGAAGTGTGAACACTTTGAATAAGGTTATTAACAAATTCCTGAACAGGTTCTCCTCCCCGTAGAGATGGGCTAAGCTAATGAGAGACGTTCAGACCTTCAGGAAGGAAGAGAGTGATTCCCTCTATGATGCTTGGGAGAAATACAAGCGGATGATCAGGGAATGCCCGCTTGACTTGTTCGCATGCTGGCATAGGATAAAGATCTTCTATGAAGGTCTTTCTGAGATGGCGAAGAGATTCTTGAATCATTGTACAAGAGACTTTCTGCACCCTTGAAAAATGACATTCAAAGAGGCAGATGAGCTCATTGAGATGGTTGTCAATAACCAGTACTTATATTTATATGAGAGACTCGAGTTAGGGCAGAAGCTCTAGACGTGGAGGCTGTAGCTGCACTCCATGATGAGAACGAACCAATATTGCAACAAACGTATACTCAAACCCAACAATTGAGTAGTATGCAGAGTCCAGTTACTAAGGCTCATAGTGCTCCTCTAGATACTCATTATGATATGAGTGGTAACTATCCTCAAGGAGACACTCATAACTATGACCAGTGGACACTTGAGCAGGTGCATCCCTATAGGGCCTTCACATAAAGCCTGATGCTCTCTAGGAAGGAGACCTTACAAGAAGATGGAACAGTGATCTTCACCAAAGAGGCCGAATCCATGGAGGTTTGTGTTACTGAGGAATTAAAGAAAGAAAATGCTCAAGAAGAAATTGAACAGACATTGCTACACGCCCCATTGGTGGCACAGGAGCTTGACATACCACACCCTCAGAAGCCTCAAGAGGACGAGCATCACTCATAGTTCTTGGAAGTCTCTAAGAAACTGCAAATCAATACTCCTGTAGTTGAGGTTTTAAAAAGCTTACCCCCTGAAAAGAAGGCTTTCAATGGAGATGAAATAAAGGTACTTACTGAGAAGTACAGTACACTTATTCAGAATGAGCTACCAACGAAGATGCCAGACCTAGGAAGCTTTCAGATTCTATGGACTACTGGAAAGATCACTTTTGACAAAGCCCTGTATGATCTTGGCTTAAGTTTGAATTTGATACCAGCATTTGTGATATGAAGAAGTTGGGAAATCCAAGAGGCACAAGCAACATGGATTACCCTACAAATGGCTGCCCAGTCCCCAAGGCAATCACATGGGCTAGCGGAGAACGTATGGGTAAAGGTTGGAGAGCTCTTCTTTCATCATGGAATTTCGCATCTCTACAATAAATCCTTCGGCAAGTCTACCGAATTGTCGTCAAGTAAAAACTCACAAGAGTGAGGTCCAATGCCACATAGATTGATTAGTTGAACAACTTTAGTCTTCAGGATATTCTAGTTGAACTAAACATTAATGGGTAATGATTTCAAGAATTGAGATGGCAGAATTGTAAATGACTTGGAAATTAAATAGCTGAAATAAAGTGCAGGAATTTAAAATGCTGGAAACTTAAATTGCATAAGGTAAATGAAGGTAAAAAGCAAGGAATCTAAATGACTGAAATGTAAAAGGGAATGGGTGATTAACAGAATTTAAACAAAGCTATAAAGAATGGGAAGATAAGAATAGGGAAAATTCATTGGAGTTAGGAGATATTGTATTCTCCGGATCAATTTCATATCACCTATTCTTCAGTCATGCAACTCATTGACCTATTGGCAATCATGAGTGATCAAATCCCAATTCCTTGGTAATTCAATCTCCCAGATCTTGATCAATAGCCAATTTCTTGGTCTAATTGCTCATGAAAAGAGATGAAGCTTGGTCCCTGATTATACCACACATCCTCATCGATCCAACTAGTGAGTAGATCTAGTGTCACAATATCCAATCCCAAAACTCAGATCTACTCAATGTGAGAAAGGATTTTAAGCATGATTTTATGATTCCTCTTCCAAGGTTCACATAAAACCCAATTACATTCAATCTCTTTTTCAAGATAATTGAATTTTAAAATGAAGAACAAAATGCTTTCTAGTAAATTAAAGAGAGATGAAGAGAAGAAGAAGTTCAATTCAATAGTGATCCATCAAGTACAACAGAGCTCCCTCCCCCAATAAGACGGAGTTTAGCTACTCATAGCTCAAAAAAATACAAGAGATGGAGAGAAGTAAAGTTCAAAAGTTCAAAAGCCAAAAGTAAAGTAAAGTATCCAAGTCTATAAAAGTGAAAAGTAAAAGTAAAGTTCCTATTCAGCACCCTCTTTAGCGTACTTATACTACTCCTAATTTTGAGATAAAAATTACAAAAAGAAATAAAAAGTAAAAAAGCTTTCTAACTGACTCAGATTGAGTGAAGGCGTGTGAAGTGGCGTGCCACGTGAGGTGATCTGGCGTGCCACACCAAGGACTGGCATGCCACGCCCCCTTCAATGCTTCCCATTCAACAATCTTGGCGTGCCACGCCCAGGCACGCTCTTGGACATGCTAATGATAAGGGTTGCGCATGCCACGCCTTCGAGCACGCCTTCAATGATGCTCTCCTTTCACTCTCTGAAGAAATGAATTGGCATGCCATGCCCATGACGTGGCGTGCCACGCCCATTTTGCTTGATCAACTCATTCTCTGTGTACAAAGCCTGGCGTACCACGCCCTCAATGCGATCAATGTTTCTCTTCTCTGGAAACTTGGCTTGGCATGCCACGCCACTGCTTGGCATGCCAAGCCCATAGTGTTGGACCAGGATTGCTTTCTGTTTAATAAGCCTGGCATGCCATGCCCATGCTCGGTGTGCCACGCCCTCGATGGTGCACAAACCCCTTCCTCTAGAGAAGTAACCTGGAGTGCTACGCCACCACATGCCAGTGGACACGCTAGTGTTGGGACTTTAGTGTGCCACGCCTTCGAGCACGCCCATGTTGTTGCACCATTCTTCATTTTTTGGAAGTTATGCCTGGCGTGCCATGCCCATGCTCAGTGTGCCATGCCCTTCTTAACATGCCATTCACCACTCTCTGGAAAGTAAAACTAGCGTGCCATGCCCCTTGAGAAAGTAAGCCTGGCGTGCCACACCGTGTTTGGGGTGTCACGCCCCTTGTGTTGAGTTTATCCTCCTTCTCTGTAAGATAGAACGGGCATGCCACGCCCCTTGTGTCTTGCTGAACACCCTTTTTGGAAAGTAGTACAGGCGTGCCACGCCCAGGGTTGGCGTGCCATGCCCATAGTAAGACTTGAGAATCCTTTCTGGAGAGTAGAACTTGCGTGCCACGTCCAGGGTTGGCGTGAGACGCCCATAATGTAGTGCTGAGCAACCTTCTCTGTTTCACAAGTCTGGCGTGCCATGCCAATGCTTGGCGTGTCACGCCCCTTGTAAAATGTTAAGCAACCTTCTTTGGAGACTATGCCTGGCATGCTACGCCTAAGCACGACAACATACACGCCAATGGACACGCCTAGTCTTCTTTGCTTGCTTTCTTCTTCTTTTGCTACTCTTTTCTCCTAAAATGCATACAAGAACTAATTTCAAAGTAATGTTCTACTAAATCATGATATAGCTCTTAATAATGCATTGAATCAGTGAGAATTTATCAATTCTATGGTCCTTTATGATGAGAAAATAGGTAGATGATGCAAGTCATCATTCTTCCCTGCAGGCTCTGACATGGGAAAGGATGTAATTGACTTCATCATTCTAGGAAAACCATTTCTGACCACTAAAAGAGCCCTGATAGATGTTGAGAGAGGAAAAATAGCATTGAGGTTATTCAAGGTTTTTAAACCTCCACTACCTCATAACAAGGGAGGTACTTGCATATAGCATTTAGTATCTAGGCCTCCCCCTTGATTAAATCCAATTCAATCCCTCCTAAGACCAAACGTAAGTTTGATGTTGGTTGTACACTATCCACCAAGGAGGAAGACCCCAAAAGGAAGATGCCTAGGGGCTGAAAAATATCCCTACTGAAGGCTTCTCACCAGGGATGAAGGTAGTATTCCCTGCAAGCCCAGTCCTACCTCTTGCAGTAAACATGATCCTATCTATTGAGCACATTAAGCTAATCCATGAGAGCACAGGAAGGAAGGTCCCATTGAGGAGTGAGGATTTATTCCACAAATGACTATTTACCTCCATAAAGGAGTTGTCCATCAACCCAACCATGATTAGAGTATTTCTATTTTTCTTTCTTTGAGTTTATTTCAATTTGAGTTATATTAGTTTATTTTCATAGATTTTTCCTTTTCTTCTTAATGTTTGTGATCATGTACAGTACTTAGAACATAGACAAATACAGTGGAAGAGGATGAGCAGAACACCTTGGAGAAACCTCTAGCTGGCGTTAAAATGCCACCCAGGGGGCAGCAAGGGACTGGCATTGAACGCCACCCTGGGGGTAACAAGGGCGTTTAACACCCTATAGGGACCTAAGACCTGGCGTTGAACACTAGGAAGGGAAGCTCTGGGCATTCAAACACCCACCAAGGAGCAGCATGGGCGTTCAACACCCTTGAGGGAGAGGAGTTGGCGTTGAACACCAGCATGGGAGTGCCCTGGGCATTCAACGCCCATACAGGGGCAGGGCCATTCGAGTTTTTAAGGCCTCCTGGGTCCCACCCAACCCTCCCCTCTCTCTCTCTCTCTTTTATCTTCATTCTTTTACTACTTTATCTTCTTCTCCCACTATTTGCTCAAGGACGAGCAAAATTCTTAAGTTTGGTGTTGCAAAAGCTTTGCTTTTTTACTTCTACCATCCCTAAGTGTGACACCAAAGACTGGTGAAACCTCAAGAAAGAGGAAGGGAAAGGCTACTGCATCCGCTTCTAAATCTTGGGAAATGGAGAAATTCCTAACTAAGGCTCATCAAAACAACTTCTATGAAGTGGTGAGGCACAAAAAGGTGATCTCTGATGTCCCTTTTAGGATAAAAAAGGATGAGTACCCGGAGATCCAACAAGAAATCTAGAAAAGAAATTGGGAAGTCCTAACCAATCCTATCCTGAAAGTTGGAATCTTAATGGTGCAAGAGTTTTACGCCAATGCTTAGGTCACCAAAAAGTATGATACTAGTGTGAACCCACATCCCAAAAATTGGCGCACCACATGGTCTGAGAGCGGCTCTTGAATTTCAGCCCGAAAAGTGTAAGGTTGGCCCTCCAATTACCACAAATGCAAGGAGACCCACATTCTTACACTAGAAGAGTCAATTCCAATCAGAGGCTGGATCATGTACTTTTAGACATCTGTATAGAAGGAGCTCAATGGAAGAGGGATGCTCAAGGTAACCCTTCCCAACTAAGAAGGTTTAACCTCAAGCCTGTAGCTAGAGGATGGTCCAACGCTCTATCATTCCCACTAGAAACTAGTCCGAAGTGACCATTGACTGAGCCGTCATGATTCATTGCATCATGCTTAGGAATGAGGTGGAAGTACATGAGGTGATACCTCAAGAATTGTACAAGATAGCTAACAAGCCTTCCACCCTAGCAAGGCTGGCTTTTTCCCACCTTATTTTTCACTTATACAATTCAGCTAGAATTGTCAAAGAAGGAGACATCCCTATTGAGGAGGACAAGCCCATCACAAAAAGAAGGATGGAACATGTAAGAGAATCTGCACATGAGCCACAACAAGAGCCTGTGCAACCACCTCCTCTAGAATCCTTGAAATTCCTCAAGGGATGTATCTTCCTCCTAGAGACTATTGGGATCAACTAAATACCTCAATAGGAGAGCTGAGTTCGAATATAGAGCA
Source organism: Arachis hypogaea (assembly GCF_003086295.3). Lineage (NCBI taxonomy): Eukaryota > Viridiplantae > Streptophyta > Magnoliopsida > Fabales > Fabaceae > Arachis > Arachis hypogaea. The sequence continues at coordinate 31,808,617 of NC_092045.1, read as the reverse complement.
ACTAAGGGTGGAGCACAGGGAGCACGCCACTATCCTCCATGAAATGAGAGAAGATCAGAGAAGACTGATGGAGGAGCAGCGGAAGCAAGGGCATGACATTGAGGAGATGAAACGCTCCGTTGGATTCTCCCGATGGAGCAGCAGCCACTGTCACTGAGGTTGTTGAGCCCCCCTTTTCTCTATGATTATTTTTTTGTTTTGTTCTTTGTTTTCTATTTTGGTTCATGATCACTTGTCCTGTCTTTTCTAGTTTTATTTACTTGTCATTTATTTTGGTTATAAAATATCTAATGTAACTTCATCAAGCTTAAAAGAAATTTTTTTTAGAAGTAGTGAGTGCATAATTTTCGAGTATATCATGACTTACTTCTAAATAATTTTTTTGTGGTGTCCTTGCATTGATTTTCTGAATGTATGAATTAACTGTGCATATTTGATAGTGAAGTTAAGTGTATTGGCTCTTGTAGAATAATGAATTTAGAGAAGTATTATTGAATCTCTGAAAAATAAAAAAAATTGTTTTTTGAAGCAAAAGAAACAGTGGAAAAAGAAAAAAGCAGAAAGAAAAAGAAATGAAAAAAACAAAGCAAAAGAAAAATCTAAAAGCTCAAAAGAAAGAAAAAGGAGAGTTAGGGTCCAAGGCTTTGAGCATCAATCATTAGGAAGGTAAAAAATAAGGCCTAAAATGTTCAAATGACCTGCTTTCCCTAACTATATGCTTGTGGTGTGAAGGTGTCAAGTGAAAAGTTTGAGACTAAGCAGTTAAAGTCATGATCCAAAGCAAAAGAAAAAGAAGAGTACGCCTAAGAATTCTGGGTACCACTGTCTGGGAATTCTAGCAAAACTGAATCATAATCCAATTAGGTTCACCCAGTTAAGTGCTTGTGACATTTATGTATCCGGTGGTAATATTGGAAAATAAAACGGTTAAGGTCATGGCTAGGCTAAAAAAGGTGCAAAGCACCAAAAGAAGCTGTGGGTCAAGAATAAAGAAAAGCTACACTAGGAGAATCAATAATATCATCCGAATTCTAATTCCAAGAGATGCCAATACTTTTGAGCTTCAAAGGAAAGTGAGGTGCCAAACCTATTCAGAAATCAAGAAGCTAATTGCCCCATTCCAATAATTGGAGCTAAGTTTCATTGAGAATTCTTAAACCTATTGTACTCTTCTCTTCATTATCCTATCTTGTTTTTGGTTGCTTGGGGAGAAGCAACAGTTTAAGTTTGGTGTTCTGATGAGCAGATATTTCATACACTTTTTAGTACTATTTTTCCTATTGTTTTGGTTATGTTTTGTTAAGTTTTACCAAGTTTTAGTAGGTTTTAGTTCAAAAATCACTTTTTGGATGCTACTTTGAGTTTTTAGTTTTCCTATGTTTTTAGGTGATTTTTTGGGTGATTCTGGCGAGTTTTGGAAAAGTCTGATTCAGAGACAGAGAAATGACTGCAAATGCTGTCAGATTCTAACCTCCGTATATTCAAACACGAATATCTAGAGCTACAGAGGTCCAAATAACGCACTCTCAACGACGTTGGAGAGTTAACATCCAGGGCTTTCCAGCAATATATAATAGTCTATACTTATCTTTGGAAATAATGGCTTAAAACTGGCGTTGAATTCCCCTACTGACCCCGTGCCTAGCGCTTGGACGCCTCAGAAGGACTAAATTGGCTTTTGGACGCCCCAAGAGGAGTCCCAGCATGTAGATTCACCCCAAGCTCAGCCTAAACACTCCTCAAGTGGGCCCAAGAAGTAGATTTTTGCACCAATAGTCCAATTTATCTTATTTCTGTAATTCCTAGTTATTAGATTAATATTTAAAGGAGAAGATCACCCATGTTTAAGATCTCTTCCACAGTATTTTCAAATTACATTCCTATTTTCTGTAAGCTATGAGTAACTAAGTCTCCTAAGTTAGGGTTAGGAGCTCTGCTGATTCTCATGGATTAATAATATTACTGTTTCTATTTCAATATGTCTGATGCTATTCTCTTATGTGTTCTCGTTCTTCAATCTCAATGAATTGGGGGTGAACCGTGACATTCATCCTTGTTCTACATGGGTTCCGTGCGAGTCTTGATGCGGATAGCATTGAAATAAAGCTAGAGAATGCATTACAGATTCCAAGAGAGTACTTGGGCAACTTTGGATATGTGACATGAAATCCCGTTGACCGTGGGTTACTGAGGTCTCTGTGGCGCTAAGGCTTGAGTCAGAAAAGCAGCACAATCTGATCCGGAAGATCCGACCTTATCTATGGCGTTTTGAGTAAGATCGCGAAGGGGAGTGGATTGCTTAGAGCTTCATCTTCGGCTACAGTGAGAAGCCATGAGTCAACTTGATAAGAGGACATGAGTTACTCGGATATGGTGGAATGTTGCGGTTTAGAAGAGATTAACTTGATGAGAGGACATGCGTTAGTCACTTACAGCGGTCATTAAATGAATCATTCGTTATTGAAGTAGACAGTAAGAAAAGTTAATCCAGAAAGAAATAGCATCTCTAAAGCCTTAACTGAATCTTTATCACTGTTTTCACATCAATCTGGTATTTCCTTCTTTACTATTTCATTTATGCTTTCAAACAAACAACTATCTTTTCTAATCACCTGACTAAGATTTCCAAGATAGTCATTGCTTGCTCAATTTGACAATCTTAGTGGGATTCGACCCTCACTCACTTGAGGTATTACTTGGACGACCTGGTGCACTTGCCGGTTTAGTTATGCGGAGTTCAATTCCGTGCACCACTTATATATATATATATATATAGTACATATAGAGATATGACCATTGAACTGACTCACTATGAGAATTCCTAACGGTTATAATTACCGCATATTTGTCAATAGGATACTTTCAAAATGAATATAGTGATAGAGTTTTTCTTGACCTACGACTATCATAGTAGTAATTAACAATGTATTTATTATACTTTGATTCCGGACACCTAATATCCTAGGGTGCTAGTTGAATTGATATTGGGTATGATTTAAATACTTGTAGAATTAATGATTAGTCAGTAAGGAATCCGTCAACTCTCGATAAAGAGTTTGAGATCTATGATTATAATAATTGAGATGGATAAAACCTTAGTCAAGGGGATTGAATAAAAGAAGAAATGAGATTTTTAGATCATTTATAATTTATTATAATAATGGTAACAAGTTAAAGTTTGACAATTAAGTTGAAAAGATGGAAGAAATTATACTATGTTCTTCTTAAGTCCTTAGTAAAAATATATTACTTCATAACAATGGTCACAAGTTGGTTAACCCCTAGAGTATAATTTAATTGTCAAACTCTAACTTGTTATCATTATTATAATGAACTTTAAATGACCTAAGAAACTCATTTCTTCGTTCATTCAATACCCTTGGCTAAGGTTTTATTATAATCATAGAGGTCAAAATCTTTACCGAGAGTTAATAGATTTTTTACTGACTAATCATTAATTCTACAAGTATTTAAATCATACCCAATATCTATTTAAATAGCACCCTAGGGTATTAGGTGTCCGGAATCAAAGTATAATAATTACATTGTTAATTATTATGATGGTCCCAGGTCAAAGGAAACTCAATTAATATGTTTATCTTGAGAATATCTTATTGACAAATATACGGTAATTATAACTATTAGAAATTCTCAAAACGAGTCAGTTGTGGTTATATCTTTATATGCATCATCTATATATATAATTTAATAAATGAGATCTATTAATTTTCATCCAATTTTATATATATATATATATATATATATATATATATATATATATATATATATATATATTTTCAAATTATTAATGTCTTTTTAATAATTCTATAACTAAGAATAATTTAGATTAAATTATAAAAAATTTATCTCTCAATATTATAATTACTATCTTAATAATAAATCTTTATATTTAATCAAGGACCTTATTATATTAATATTTTAATAGAATAATAATAACAAATTATTTAACATATGATTGATTGGATTGTGGTCATACTACTTATTTTTAACAATCTCCTACTTGCACGAGAACCAATCATGATAGATTGGATCTTGGACGTACTATTATTTTAATAATCTCCCACTTGCACTATAACCAATTGATCATGTGTATAATTTTTCAATGCACATTTGTATTTACCAAAACTCTTTTGAACTTAAACACGTTAGCTTTCGAGCATGTGTGTTTAATCTTTTGCAAAATACACCTAGTGCATAATAGATATCAAATTTTTTTAAAATATGAAATCTCCCACTATAATAGTGGATAATATTTATTTTAAGGACAATCTTTATTAAAGATGATTCTAATATCTAACAGTTGATAGGTCCTTTTAGAATCTTCCATACTATATATCTTTTATTTAGTACCAATGTATATGAATATGAAAAATCTAAGTAACCATTAGTTCTATCTCTTATAGAATTGTATCATTATACAAATAGATTACCTTTTTTTAAAAAATAGTTTGACAATCAAACTTTCTATTCTTTTAAAAATCATTGTGCTCCCACTATTATTTTGTATAAATAGAGTTCTCCTTCCCATTACACAAATCAAACTTTTTGATTGTCTTGAACTTCATGAAGTTCTATTTGTTCACCTTGTCTTCCTTTGGAAAGAAAATTTCTTTTCAAAAAAAGTTAAACATCTTGTCACAAATACTTTGTCGTAAGAAGGGTGACAAAAATAATATTTATTATTTCTTTAGGGTAATCAATAAATCTCTTTTATCGAACCTAATAGCACTCTATTAACACATATAAGACATATCCAAACTCTAATATTCTTGAGTTTCAGTTTATGCCCCTTTCATACCTTATATTGGTAAAAATTGATTTAGTGAGAACTTTGTTAATTTAGTAACGCTTCTAAAATATACTCCAAATATTTAACAAAAGATTAGTGATTCTCAACTGAATCAAATTCCTTATTTCTTAAACATGATCGAGTACATAGAGTACTAGTATTTATGTATAATGAAAAAATCTCATTCTCTACTCAATAAGAATATAACTTAAATATTCTCTTAGAGATTTCACTTTCAATATTTTTATTATTAATCAAACTAACTCTTAAGTACAATTTTAAATCTCATACTCAATACTTATATTGAGCTTTTCTTAAGAGATCACAAACCTTAATCATATTAAGGCCTATTATAAATTGTTTGTAACAAAATAAATATCTAAAATGCTTGCAAGAATAAATTTCACTAAAACCATTTTCCTAATGGCATTCCAACTTCTAAAGTTGTTCAATTCAAAATATATTGCCAAATACTTCTACTAGTTTAAATAAAAAATTTTTCATAGTCGTTGTAAGGACCGCAATTAATCACACCGGTTAATTAAGTGGTTATATTGCCCAAATTTGATTCTGAAAAGCTAGAATGAGAACTTGAGGTTTTAAACATCATTTTTGGATTCAGTGGGTCTTTCTGAGTCAGAAAATGTATTTTTTGCAAAAAACCATAAAAAATCGCGAACCGGCAGTTGAACCGGTTGAACCGATACAAGTCTGCCCGTTTCTGCATAAGAAAAAGTAGAGACAGTAAAAAAACCTTAGAAAAATAATAGAAATGGAAAACTGGGCGTTAATTTTAAAGGTCTGACCCGAAGTTGGGCCAAACGGGCTAAAACGCTAACGGGTTGAACCGGGCCCAAGTTGGGCCCAAGTCCAACATATATAAAAGTTGATTTAATGAACCCTAGCCTCATAAACACACACACTTCAGATTTGAAAGAGGGAGAGAAGAAGAGGTTGAACCCTAATCACCTCCATCTTCTCAAGCTCATATCTTCAGTTCTAGAGCTCCGATTTACGTGCCGTCAGCGACTATGCATTCCTTGCGAAGAGCTCTACAAACCCCACCCAAGAAACTCTAGAGGTAAGCTCGAAATCCTTCCGGTTCTTCTCTCCAAAATTTTGGGTACCTAGGGTTCATGGCTAAGTGAGTTTTTGTGATTCTTGATGTTTAGGTTCACTCTAATCCTTGCTTAGCTTTGAGTTTTGCCATCCAAATCTATTGGAAAAGGTAAGAGGCTTTGATCTCTTGTGAACTTTGATTTATGTTGAGCCCTATATTGATTTTGTGGTAATTTATATGCATATAGCTTGATTATTGTGAGTTTGGGGCTTGTTGGAGCTTGTTGGAGCTACATTGGTGGTTGGATTTTGGTTGGAAGCTCATCTGGTTATATTGGGAATCGATCAAGGTATAGTTTCGTTTTTTCTATGTAGTATATAATATTCATAGACACTTAGGCTAGTAACCCATATGATAGGATGGAATTTGAATGGTTGTTGAATTGTTGGATGTGATTGTATAATGATATTTGATGAAATGATGATTAATAGTGATATAATGAGGATAAATGAATTGTGAAGTTGAGGAGCGAATTATATTGATAAATGTGATATTGGTGTTGATTGATTGGTAATATAGTTGGAAATTGTTAAAGACGTTTGATATATAAGATATATTGATATAGGTGTTGTGGATGAGAAAACGTGAAGAGAAATGTGGTAATTTTGGTGTGGTATGACATAGAGGGAAGACTTGGATGAAAGGTGGAGTTTGGGAATGGTTTGGTTTGGTTTTGGTATGTTTTGCAAAGCAATTGTGAAAGTTGTGATTTTGGGTAAAAGTGAAATTTTGGTAAACTTCTCTTGATCATAACTTTTGCCTTAGTTTTCAAAATTGGTTGAAATTTGTTTAGAATTAAAGATCTATGAAAACTCTTTAAATCGGTATAAAGATTATGGAATTTGGAATTTTGTAGAGGAAGTTATGATCATTTAAAAATAGGTGTTGAAAATTGGAAATTTTGCAAAGCTACAGAATTTTGAGTTTTCTAGTATGTGCTCACGCACACTCTGCATAAACGGTGACCTATGTGTACGCACAGACCTGTGCATCTGCGCACACAGAGGCAGACAGTCTGCTTGCAGCGCTGGTACAGTCTGTGCACGCGCACACCAAAGGAAAAATTAACCTGTGCATACGCACAGATCTGTGCGCACGCACACGTTGGGGAGGCCAGTCTGTTGGGGGCATTCACACAGGTTGTGCAAGTGGACAAACCCTTTTATGTTTTGATACTTGTGTATACGCACACCCCTGTGCATACGCACACTTTTAAAAATTTCCTGGGCATGCGCACGCACACACCTGTGTGGACACACACGCCTTGTTTCTCAAATTTTGCTTTGTTTTCAACTATTTCACTTTCCCAACGAGGTTGTAAGCTTCCATAACACCTTTTTAAGACTTGTGGCCATATTTTTGGGTGTTCAAACATGGAAAATGGTTTAAGGGTTTTAGATGCTATTCCCTGGGAAAAGTTAGCAGACGGAGTACTAGGTTTCTGTTGTACTGGGGAGGTTTATTGATGTGTGATGGATGGTTGATGAATGAGATGTGAAAGCAAGGATCTGAAATGTGAAGGAATAGTGGTTGAAAGGAGTCAAGGACTCTGAATGAAGTGATGGGTCCATCTTATACTAAAATGTTTTTGAAAAACCACCGTATCACCTTTTATTGAGATTATGAGACGCTATGCGCCCGACTGGGGCCGAGGTTGGATCCCGCTTGTCGAGGTAGCGGCGGCGGTGTAAGGGCAGTGGTTCGTCTCGCTTGCACTTAGATGTGAGGTTGGTGGCAATAGATCCCGCTCGCATCCCTTCGGATCATCAGATCGTATAGGTGCAAAACCCTGGATAGTGATCCGAGCACTATATCTCGGGGGTTCCCACACCATGAATCCGAATGGCAACATCTCCATGGAGATGTGTCGGGTTGGCAGTTGAACCGACAATGTGATATCACAGCCAGTAGGGCAAGTATTCATCATATGCATTTTCTACTTGTTTGTATGCTTTGCCGACTTGATATTGTCTTTCCTATCTGTATAACATGTCTAATTGCTATATGAAGTAAGTGCTATATATGTCTATACTTGTGTTTTACTTGTTTGTATATACTTGTGCTTTATTGGAGTTGAGGAGGTTCGAAAAGTGGTGGTAATGGAATCGCATGGCGGATTGGTTGGTGAAAGCTGTGGGATAGTGGTGTTTGATTAGAGTAGAAATTCCCTAAAATAGACTACCCTTTTATGGTACTACGGCTTAAGTTGTATTAAAGAACTACATATTATGCTGTTTTGGTTTAGTATGCTTTAAACTTGAATCTTGTGATGGATACGGAGCCAAGGATTGCCTTTGGCGTCTCGGCGTCTTATATCCTACATCACTGGGAACTGTTACCATACTGAGAATCTCCGGTTCTCGTACCATATTCTGTTGTGTTTTTCAGAAGCAGGTCGCAACCCACCTCAGTGTGTTGTCTGATTGGTGACAGGAGCGGAGGATCTGGACTATCTTTTGGAGTCTTTTGATTTATTATATATATATGTCTCTCACTTTTGTATTTTACTTTGGCCTAGAGGCTTGTATTGAGAGAACAAACCTTGTATAAGCTATTTTTACTGTCTGGTTTCATACACGGTCTATATATGGCTAGCCAGCTTAAACTCCGCGAGTCGTAACTAGTGTTTTATGATATTATACTATATACTATGATGTTTTGTTATTCGTTACCTGCTCCTTGTGTTTTAAGCTAGAATCTTTGCTAGTACGTTTTACACTTTTCAAATCCTATTTTTGAGCTATATTCTTCATCGGGCTTCTAGATATTATTAATTCTTTATATATAATATATGTAACAGCTTAGAATTGTCGTAACCTTTGATTAACCTTGGCTTTACGATGCGAGGTAAGGCTTAGGCTAATTGGGGTGTTACAGTCGTACTATCTTGCTTTGGGTACCATACATGTTCTCAAAATGTTTAATAATAAAGAAAAAATTTGGTAACCAACAATTTTCAGCTATAACTAGTCAAAACTTTCCATAATTTACTTCATTTATATAACTTAATAATATTTTGATTTTTTATCTCTCTCTCCTATCAATCCACTTATCACATTTTTATCAACCACACTTATTAATGATTTTAATTATAATATCATATCTCTATTAGGCCATTTTATAATTACTATTTAATATTTTCTTTTATAATTTGAATGTTATATTTAAGTAATAATAATTAAAAATGATAATAATAATAATAATAATATTCATTAAATGATTTTAATTGTAATTGATTTTTATTTTCTTTAACATTCATTATCTTTGCAAAGACGTTGGTAAAACGTGAAAGCTTGGTTTAATAGGTTTTTCATTGTTAATCTGGCTCATGAAGGTTGTTTACTTTCTCAAGCCAAAAATCACAACTATAGTTCAATTACAAGCACAATTGGCATAGGCTAAAAAAATTTACAAGGAGTTGAAGAATAATTTAAACAACAGACGAAGTTACCGATGAAATTGTTGCCAGTCAACTAATTTTTGAGAATATGAAAAATTATACTAGCTTTGATGAGGTATGGTAATAAACTGATTTAATTTTTTGTGTTTTTATATACATTTATAATTATACTATACTAACTAAGTTCATACACATAACATTCATAAGTTCATATACATAATATCTATAATTACATACTACTAACATCTAAAAATTAAATTCATGTTTATTAAATATTACATCCATACACATATCATTTTTTAGTTATTACGTAAGTAACTATTAAATTAACACAGATGTTCTTAAATTTTAGCACAATTGAATTTAAAAAAATATCAAATTCTTAAATTAATTTATTCAATTGATAAATTTACTCATATCATCCACAAATTCATATGCATAACATCCATAATTTCACATTAATAATATCCATAATTTTGTACTCATAATATTCATAATTTTATACGTATGATATCTATAATTAAAAAAATTTATAATTAATATTACGAAATTTTAAACTATGTATCTTATTGTATTTTTTAAATTATCTCATGTGCACTAATAGGTCACGATTTTAATTATTTTAATATTTTTTATTTAGTATTCATATGTATGCTTATTTATTGATTTTAATATGATGAGTTAATAATTATTTTTAAAAATTTAATTTTTAGTTTTGTTTATATTTTATATTTTATTTTTATTTTCTTACAGTATATATGTAAAATATGAATTGTATAATAGTTGTTAAATTTTTTAATTTAACTTCTATAATTTCTACAGAAAAATTATATTTTAATGGGTAATAATATGATTGAGGAATGTTAGAGACTTAATTTGAAAGAGATTGAAATTGATTTTTGAAAGAACATTAATGACTCCAAGCACACAGAAAAAGAGTGGGTGATAAGGAGGATAAGTGATAAGGTGTATGTCACTTGCTTATCAAGAGAATGAGAATTTTTATATGACATTTCTATATTGTAATTACTCTTTGGCTATCTAGCATCACCGAATAATAAAAAGTGGATAGATGCATTTAAAAATTGGAACTTATGGTTGTCAAAACAACCCATGTAAAATAATATTACAAATACTTCACAAGTTCTGACCATTCCTAAATCAATTTTATTAGAAGATATTATTTCAGTGGAATTATCATCTCAATGATAACCCTTTCGAAAAATAATTTTCAAGTTGTAACCAATATATTACTTTCAAGTATGCCACACAAAAGATGGACATATTTAAAAAATCTTAAATATGAAAGTAAATTGAAAAATATATATTTCTGGTAAAATTATTTAGAATCATGAATGAGTATTTTGATTGCCTAGTTATTACTCATCTATTTCAAATAAATATGATTAAATTGTATCTCATACAATTATAATCCCAAATAATTATCTGGTTGTCAGAAAATTATTTAACTAAAATATATTTTATACTTTTAGGTTGTCTAGATTCAAGTATAAAATGAATTCTACTTATACATCATCATATGCATAAATAAATTCTATCTTTGAGTACAAGTCTCGTGGTTGTTAGGTCGCTCCTTATAAACAAGAGATAATTTTTTTTCAATCTCCTAATTTTTAAGATTTATCTCCATTGTTAGAGAATTTTTTAGCAGTACTCATGGATTAAATTTTATACTCCTAAATTATCTAGGCAAATTATAAAATTAAATTCTTAATACATAAATATATATACTGATTATTATCTTGAAAATAAAACTCCTAATTATCTGGGCACTTTTTATAATCAAGAACATTAGAAAAATTAATGTCTAAAATTATAGTGTTCAAAATACATTAATTAAATCAAAATTTGAATTTTAATAGAATAACATATTATTCTTAGAAAACTATCAAATCAAATTTGACTTCTATATATACACTTATATATATATAAAAGATACAAACAAATTATTTTGCATCTTATTCCTTTTATTGTGATCAAAGTCACGATAAAATTTAATAAATAAATAAAATCAAATAAATTATTTTAAATATAACTATTATATCAAAAAGAATGATAATTTAATCACAATTAAATAAATAAAATTAAAATAAATTAACTATTAATTTATTAAAAAACCAGTTCAACAGAAATAACTACATCACATGCTTAAAAAAATTTTTGAATTAATCCTATTAATTCACAAAGTTTAAGAAAATATGAAAAAATTTGAACACAAAAAATCAAAGCTCTGATACCACTGAAGGATTACCATGTGTTCATAACACACAGTAGAAGAAAAGAAAGAAGTTATAAAGATCTATTTTGTACTTAAATTTTATTCTAAAAATAATACATAGATCAAATCTAAATACCTGTGTACGCTGGTAAAAATTACTTTCTCCTTCGATGGTACAAAGGCGCTATGCGTATCCACACCGAGACCAACATTTGTTGTCAACTCCTTGACCAATGGACATCTGATCTAAATTGAGAAATCTCTTACAACTCTTTGCACACCATAAAATTTATCTCTAAAAATTAGGTTCACATACGTTATGTGTGTAGAAGTAAAGGAATAAAATTCTTATTATTAGTCTGAATTCCCTTTGCTCTTGTCATACATATATATAGTCTGAGATTTGTTATTGATTTCAAATTTAAATTCTTCAAATTTTATGAACCATATCATAACAATTTAAAATAGAATCAGTTAGGATCTCATCCAAACTTAAAATTCAAATTTAGAAATAGAATAACTAATTATTTTCAATTCTCATTTAATAATCTCAATTATCATATTATTACTATATTCTTAGTACTAGCAAAGAATATAATAATATTCTATTTAAATTAATATAATTATTTATTTAATCAAATTAAAATAATAATTAAATAATTTTTTAGCAAAGATTAGAATACTCATTAATGTTTGTCCCCATAAGTTCAACACTAAGCGAATAGTAAATTAGTCATACTAAATTTACTAATTAAGGTTGGTGTCTAGAAACACTCCTTAATGACCCTTATAAAGTAATATATTTTACAAAGAACTCGAGAAGAACAAAGTATAATTCATTTCATCTTTCCAGCTCTTGGTTAACATTTATAGTATAGTTTAATTGTCAAACTCTAACTTGTTACCATTATTTTAATGAACTGTAAATGCCTAAGAAACTCATTTCTTCATTCATTCAATTTTTTCGGCCAAGGTTTTATTCATCTCAGTCATTATAATCATTGAGTTCAAACTCTTTATTAAGAGTTGATGGATTCCTTACTGACTAATCATTAATTCTACAAGTATTTAAATCATACCCAATATCCATTTAACTAGCACCCTAGGGTATTTGAAGTTCGGAATCAAAGTATAATAAATACATTGTTAATTACTATGATAGTCGCAGGTAAAAAAAAAACGATATTACTATCTTCATCTTGAGAATATCTTATTGACAAATATGCAGTAATTATAACCATTAGAAATTCTCAAAGTGAGTAAGTTCAATGGTCATATCTCTATATGCACCATCTATATATATAATTTAATAAATGAAGATCTATTGATTTGCATCCAATGAAGACCATTATATATATATATATATATATATATATATATATATATATATATATATATATATATATATTTTGATCTTTTCGGATTATTATTTTTTTTAAATAATCTTACAACCAAGAATAATTTAGATTAAATTATAAAAAAAATTATTTCTCAATTTTTTTATCACTATCACAATAATAAATCTCTAAATTTAATCAAGGATCTTATTATATTAACGTTTTAATATAATAACAGTAACAAATTATTTGATACATGATTAATTGGATTGTGGTCATACTACTTATTTTCAACAATCTCTCATTTACAAGAGAGCATATCATCATAGATTGGATCTTGGACATATTATTATCTCAATATAACTTTGCTCCTCGTTCTTTTGATCTATTCCATTCTCTTCTTCTATTTCCAATTCTGCCCCTCTTTATTCAACTTTTAACTTGACAGACTTGAGAGTATTTGTATATGTAGATATGAGTTAATACGTTAGTTATTATAAGTTTATCCATTAATATAAAGAGCTAGCTAGCTTTATGTTACTCATAAGATCAGTTTCATCTAATATATAATTTGCAAAATTCAATTAAACTGTAAATAATTAAGTAATTAGTTAAATATGGGTAAAAATGACAAAAAATTTAGTAATCAAAATTTGACAATTTAAATATGATTTTTGAATTCAGTAATTTTTTTTGAGTAAAAAAACATAATTTTTTGCGTAAAAACACACACTAGAAATTTGACCAGCAATACCGGCTGAGATCTGTTTGATACTACAGCTAAGAAAATTAATTATGAAGGAGAAAGGTTAATAAGTTAAATATTTGTATTTGAGATGGTAAAAATAATTAAAGCGCATATTAAAATGCTAATCTTCAAGATTTTGGCCTAAAGTTGGGCCAAACGGGCCATATATGTGAATCGGACCCAACTTGGGCCCAAGATCCGACATATGTAAACTTTAGTTATGAGTATTTCAACTCATTAACCCTAGAGAAAGAGAGAGGGTGCTGAAAAAGAGAAGAGAGGAAGAAGAGAAAAAACCATAACTCCATCGAACTTAAATCATCACCATAACTTTCTCTTCGGAGCTGTCTACGGCCACGCGTCACTCTCCTCACCATCTTCAATTTTATCTAGGTATTGTGGTGAGTATCTAATTGTCCTCTGCCCAATTTTGTTTTTCCTCTAATTTTGAGTTTTGATTTGGATTTTGAAGAAATCTTGTAATTTTGGTTGTTTAGGAGTGTTTTAGTATGAGTTATTGATGAGTTTCATCACTATTTCCATGGGTTAAGGTAAGAGGTCCTCAAACCTTGTGATTTATGAGATTTTATAAATCTTAGGTTGATGTATGTATGAAATTGTGTATATTAGAGTATTGGGTGCTTTCGAGTACACATTTGGAACTTGGAATTAGCTTGTCGAGCTTTTGGGTGAGCCTTGGAGCGGAAGATTCAAGTGTTAGGTGTGAACGCCGTCATCAAAGGTATGTTTTACGTTTTATTTAAGTATCATTTGGTGTGATGAGAATTCTTAGGCTAGATGCCCCTAGGATTAGGTTTGAATTATTTAATTAGTTGATATTAATATGCATAGTTGATATGTTATCGTAATTAATTATTGGGATGAAATTTGTATGATTTTGCATATTTGCTGTGTTGAAAATTTTGATGATTTAGACAATGATTATATGTTTGTAGATTATGTATTGAATTGGTGAATTTGAGCCTGAGGTCGTGAATTTGGGCCAGAGGCTAAAAAAGAATAAGAATGATAAGTTGATGGATGTATTGTATAAATGATGTTTGAAATTGAATGAAAATTAATAATGATTGTATGAAAATTTAGAATGAATGATAGGATATTAATAAATTGAGGTTTCAGATGTGAAATGGATGAAATTTGAGTTGAAATAAGTAAATGAAGTATGTTTGAATTTCGTTGAGTGTAAGAATGTGAAATGGGTTCGTTTGTGGTAAAGTTGGAAGAATGTTAAATAGGTTTGAATTTGGTTGAGTGAAAATGATTTTGCCTTGTGAACAATTGGAAGAATTGGTAAATGTGTGTTTTTGGTTAAAACAGATTTTTGGCAAACTTCGGCAGGCCGTAACTCAGTCCTCGGAGTTGAAAAACTTTCAAAATTGAATTTTTATGAAAATTTATTTATCGATCTCTTCAACAGTTCAAGAATGGTTAAAAAATGATTTTGTACCAAAATATATGAAGGTTTGAAAATTGGGTTCAAAAACTGATTTTTACACTTAACAATTTTTTGGCAATTGAGCAACACTCGCATACGCGGAAGTGCCACGCGACGCGGACATTAGGCACTATCCAGTAGTCCTGCGTACACGGAAGGAGGCATGTGTATGCGGCAGTGTCAAAATTGCCCACTCGCGTGCGCAGACGTAGTACGCGATGCGAGGGAAAGCTCTTATCTTTAACTCTTGCGTACGCGAACAAGGCTCGTGTACATGACGCCTAAATTTCCAGCGATGTATACACGAGTTTATGCATGCGTACAACCTCCAGATTTTGCAAACATATATTTTTAAGCCTTTTAACCATTTTTTAGCCTTTTAAACCTTTGTAAACTCCGATAAGAGTATAGAGCCAGTGAAATTAAGAATGAAGAGTTAGCGACCAAATCTAAAGAGTTAAGTTAGCGAAATTAAGAAAAATAAATAAGATGTAAAGTGATGCGTGATGGGTGATAAACCACTATTTTATGATATATTTTGGACTGAATTGAGTGGGTTTCGTCAATTATTTCACACTTATTCATGTAAATTGTATGTTTTTAAGTTTCCTTCCCAATTTTGTGCTATAATTGTAAACATGCTTCCTAGGCCTTAGTATTGTTAAGTTTTAATTCTCCTTTATTACCATTCGATGCTGTGATGTGTTTGTTAAGTGTTTTTAGGTTTACAGGACATGAATGGCTTAGAGGATGAAGATGAAGCATGATAACATGGAAGGAACACATGAAATTGAAGACTTTAGGAGCGAGGAGCGATGCGCACGCATGGCTGACGCGTGCACGTGACCAAGAGCGTTGTTCAGTGACACGTACGCATGACTTACACGTGCGCGTGGCCAGGCGCAAGGTTCAGTGATGCGTACGTGTGGCTGACGCATACGCGTGACAGAACGTCACGTGTTGCACTTAGCAGAACTCACTGGGGGTGATTTTTTGGCTGATTTGAACTGAATTTCAAGCCCGAAAATGCATTCTAGAGGCTGGGATGGAGTTGAGACTCGACACACTTCAGTTTTCACTTTAGCTTTTGATTAGTTTTGAATTCTAGTGACAGAAACTCCTACTTCTCTCTAGAGTTTTGACATTCTTAGTTTTATCTTTGAATTGATCTTGAGAGAGCTGTGATGAGCGGATAATTTATACGCTTTTTGGCATTATTTTTAGTATATTTTTAGTATGTTTTAGTTAGTTTTTATTATATTTTATTAGTTTTTAGTTAAAATTCACTTTTCTGGACTTTACTATGAGTTTGTGTGTTTTTCTGTGATTTTAGGTATTTTCTGGCTGAAATTGAGGGACCTGAGCAAAAATCTGATTCAGATGATGAAAAGGACTGCAGATGCTGTTGGATTCTGACCTCTCTGCACTCGAAGTCGATTTTCTGTAGCTAAAGAAGCCTAATTGGGCGCTCTCAACTGCGTTGGAAAGTAGACATCCTGGGCTTTCCAGCAATGTATAATAGTCCATACTTTGCTCGAGATTTGATGGCCCAAACAGGCGTTCCAAGTCAGCTCAAGAATTCTAGCGTAAAATGCCGGAACTGGCACAAGAATGGGAGTTAAACGCCCAAACTGGCATAAAAGCTGGCGTTTAACTCCAAGAAGAGTCTCTACATAAAAATGCTTCAATGCTCAGCCCAAGCACACACCAAGTGGGCCTGGAAGTAGATTTTTATCTCATTTGCTATTGTATTTTCGTCTTTTGATCACTTGAATCTTTTGATCAATATAGATCTTAGGATCATCTTTGGACGTCTAGTTCTTAGATTATGGGAGGCTGGCCATGCGGCCATGCCTAAACCTTGTTCTTATGTATTTTCAATGGTGGAGTTTCTACACACCATAGATTAAGGTGTGGAGCTCTACTGTACCTCGAGTATTAATGCAATTACTATTGTTCTTCTATTCAATTCAGCTTATTCTTGTTCTAAGATATTCATTCGTACCCAAGAACATGATGAATGTGATGATTATGTGACGCTCATCATCATTCTCACTTATGAACGCGTTCCTGACAACCACTTCCGTTCTACAAGCAAACAAGGCTTGAATGTTTATCTCTTAGATCCCTTAATCGGAATCTTCGTGGTATAAGCTAGAATTGATGGCGGCATTCAAGAGAATTCGGAAGGTCTAAACCTTGTCTGTGGTGTTCTGAGTAGGATTCAAGGATTGAATGACTGTGACGAGCTTCAAACTCGCGATTGTGGGGCGTTAGTGACAGACGCAAAAGAATCACTAGATTCTATTCCGAGATGATCGAGAACCGACAGCTGAATAGCCGTGCTATGACAGAGCGCGTTGAACATTTTCACTGAGAGGATGGGAGGTAGCCACTGACAACGGTGAAACCCTACATACAGCTTGCCATGGAAAGGAGTAAGAAGGGTTGGATGAAGACAGTAGGAAAGCAGAGAGACGGAAGGGACAAAGCATCTCCATACGCTTATCTGAAATTCTCACCAATGAATTACATAAGTATCTCTATCTTTATTTTATGCTTTATTCATAAATCATTCATAGCCATTTGAATCTGTCTGACTGAGATTTACAAGATGACCATAGCTTGCTTCATACCAACAATCTCCGTGGGATCAACCCTTACTCGCGTAAGGTTTATTACTTGGATGACCCAGTGCACTTGCTGGTTAGTTGTTCGAAGTTGTGATAAAGAGTTGAGATTGCAATTGAGCGTACCATGTTGATGGCGCCATTGATGATAACAATTTTGTGCACCAAGCTGCTGCTACCTTCATTCCTCATCATTTTGTTCCTAGTTTCTGCTTCAATTCCCTTATTTACTCTTTTCCATTTGATTATTGAATTCATGTTTGGATCTTGTAACTTTTGAATCTTATTAATGCATTGAAGTATTTTTATATTTATTTTTATTGCTCGTTTGATCCTTGTTAATTATTGTTTGTGCCAATTTTGACTTAATTAATTTTTCATAATTATCATGTCCTTTATTTACTCTTATTATGTGTTTATGAAAATGGCATTCATGTTAATAGAGTAGAGCTCCCAACTTGGTTGGAAGTTGAGTAATTGGAAACCTTTTAGTTATACTCAAGTATCAATCTGTAATTGGAAATTGCTGGCTAGCTCAAATTCTCACTAACTCCAGTCCTTCCCCATGAAGTGACTAGGACTTGTGAGCTAGAGTTAGTGACGCCCACTTGACTTTCCTTCAATTGTCAGAGGATAACTAAGTGGGAGCGATGAACCTTTACTATTATACTTGGGAAAGACAACAAGGGTAGAAACTTTAATTCTCTCCCCTAACCAAGGCCTTTTATTTTAAATACATATCATCTCTTGTTATTCATTCATTGCTTTAATTTCTAGTTATTTATTTTTTCGTTCTCAATTTCAAAAATATTCAGAAAAATTCTGACCAACATTTTGCACCTTGTGTCAACTCTTAGGGAAATGACCCGGGATTCTACTCCCAGTTATTCATCATTAATTGTGACTCATTCTAATTCGATAGTGAAAATTACATCGGTTAAGATTGTACTTGCAACGCCATTTTGGAAAATATTTTTTCAAGAATTCTTAACCGACATTTTTCCCACCATCAATGGGAATGAATGTGATAAGGAGTAATGATTGAGTATGATGAGAATGATGATGATAATGAGCAAAATGAGCGATGGGTGTAAGTTATTGATAATTAGTGAATGATGGCAGATTGAGGAGGTTGAGGATTCCCTCCGAGTTATATGTTGTATAAGTGAGTGAAGTTTTAGACAAGATGATGGTGGTGAGTGTGATGGGCACTATATCCCGGGATGAATAAGCGAGTTGAGGTAGAGTACTCCCTCTCTCGTGTTGCGATTACAATTAAAGTGACAATAAGATTTGTGTTGTGAGAATGGTGGTGTTATCCTGCTCACATAAAGGCAAGTTGAGATTGAAGATTCCCTCTCTTGTTGTGGTAGACGAGCTTGAGGTTGAGGATTTTTCCACTTGTCACACTAGAGAGTTGAATAGAAGGTCGAGGACTTTCTTTGATTTAATTCTGTAATGATTAATTCGGATTATGGGTATGTTTGCTTGTGTTGAATTAAAATGGGTTTCGAATTGAAATGGTGAAAATGGCGGTTGGATCCCACTTACTGATAGGCAAGCTGACATAGAGGATTCTCTCTCTTGCTGTAATGGACAAGATGAGGTTGAGAATTCGCTCTCTTGTTGCGGTGGGCAAGTAAGGTTGAGGGTTCCCTCTCTTGCTACATCAGGAAATTGAATGGAGAAGGTTGAGGATTCCCTTTGATGCGATTCTTAGCTGTGGTGTGAATGAGTTAGGTTCGAAATTTCCTATCATCACATCACAGTCTCTCTCTAAATAGGAGGTTGAGGATTCTCTCCTTGAAGGTTGAGGATTCCCTTCGCATTGAGAGATGATATCCTGGTTAGTTACTAGGTATGTTGGGTTGGCTGTTGAAGAACTGAAGATTGATGGTTTAGAAGTTATAGTAAACTCTCGTTGTAAGTATAGTTACTAAACCAAGCAATCAACCTTTCTTACAAACGTTTTGGTTGTCACAAGTAACAAACCCTTTTAAAATTGATAACCGAGTATTCAAACCTTGGGTCGTCCTCTCAAGGAATTGTAGGAAAGTATGTTCTTATTATTGGTTATGGGTTTTGTAAATTGGGGTTTTGAAAGTGAGGAACAAGTAAATTAAATGACAAATAAAATAAATAATTAACTATAAAATAAACTCTTGGCAAGATATGAAAATTCAGAAGTCCTATCCTAGTTACTCCTATGAGAATGGAAGTTAATCCCACTTAGTTAACCTTTGCGTAAGCAAGAGAAAGTCAAGTGAACCAATTGGTTAGATTTCCCAAGTCCTAGCCAACTCCTAAGGAAAGACTAGAGTTAGTGGAATTCCAGATAATTAGCTGACATAACAATCAATCATGAATAGTTGATAACTCAAGAGCTTCCAGTTAATCAATTATAGCCAATAATATAAAAAGCTAAATAAGAATCATAAATATCTGGAATACCTCAAATAACATTCATTCAAAGCAGTCAAATCTAACATGGAAAATATTCATAAGCCAATTGGGCAACATAAATCAAACATAAATAAAAGCATTAAAGTATCTCAAAGTAGAAGAGAAATATAAAGTAAAAAGAATATTGAACCTGATGAAGAGTTTGAAATCCTAAATCCTTTAAGAGGAATCCTAATCCTAAAACCTAAGAGAGAGGAGAGAACCTCTCTCTCTCCAACTACATCTAAAACCTAAAATTGTGAGTTATGAAAGCATAATTATGAATGGATGTATTCCCCCACTTTATAGCCTCTAATCTGTGTTCTCTAGGCCGAAAACTGGGTCAGAAATAGCCCAAAAATCGCTGATTGTGAAATCTGGTCCGTACAGGTCACGTCAAAGCGACGCGGAGGCGTCATCCACGTGTTTGCATGGAATGAGATTCGCAAATGCGATGCGTCCGCGTGGAGTGCGCGTTTGCGTCACCTATCTGTATGGCCACTATGGCAAATTATATATCAAATCGAAGCCCCAGACGTTAGCTTTCCAACGCAAGTGAACCGCATCATTTGGACTTCTGTAGCTCAAGTTATGATCGTTTTAGTGCGAGAGGGTCAGGGTGACAGCTTTGCAGTTCCTTCAACTTCTTGTATTCCTTCCACTTTTGCATACTTCCTTTCCATCCTCTAAGCCATTCCTACCCTGTAATTCCTAAAATCTCTTAACACACATATCAAGGCATCTAATGGTAATAAGAGAGGATTAAATAAAAGGAAATAAAAGCCAAAGAAGCATGTTTTCAATCATAGCACAGAATCAGGAAGGAAAATATAAAACATGCAAATCATATGAATAAGTGGGTAAAGAGTTGATAAAAATCACTCAATTGAGCACAAGATAAACAATAAAATAGTGGTTTATCAACTGCATAATCGACCGATGAGCTCATTGGTCATAGGATAGGCATTCATCATTTGCAAATATTTGATTTGTTTGGGTTTGCCTAATTGTATTAGTTTGCCTAACTGAATATTTTATATGACTAAATGCTACTTGCTTTAATTGCCTTATTTGTGTATTACTTGTTTGTATTGCTTGTACTTGTACAACTGAGAGGTCCCTCATGTTGGTGTCAGTTGATGCTGAGGGCAGTCTTTATTGAAATGAAATGATGAGATGATTGATTAATAATGATGAATACTAAATGAGATGGTTTAAGCTCCATGGGTAGATGCAGTGAAGTGATTTCACTTGCTCTAAGTGAAGATGTGAAGTATTGATACATAATCACTGAGTCGAATCAGCTGGTGCTAGTTCTGGTCATGGTTCTGCAATGAATTGGAAGTTAGAAAGTTGGGAAAGATGAGAGATGGAATTAGACTTAGTATCTCCTAGGACAGTTGCCTAAGTTATGGATTAGTGAGAAACTAGGGTGAATAATTGATGAAAGAGAGATTAAGATGCTTAGTAAGTTCTTATTATAGTGCATTGTATTTATTTGGCACTTTTACTGTACTAGAAACCTATGGGTCGGGGTTCTCATTCTATATATATCTCTTATTTTTTAGATGCAGATCCGGATACTCAACAGTAAACTGTACTTCATCTGAGAGATAGTGAAGATCATTGGATTCTATTTATCTTTTGTTTAGAGACTCTCCATTTTTATTTTGAATAATTTATATTATGTATTTATTTGCACTAGATACTGATTCCTGTATAGATAAAATAGGGGGTACATACAAATTACAAACTAACGCCCCATATATTTATTTTCTTTGAAGGATGGCACAGATCGTTCAGTTTGGAGTCATCCTATAATTTAAGTAAAATTGTATTATTTCTGTTCGTTGCAATTTTATTTTATTGTAATTCTAGTTTCTGTAATTTTAATTTGTGTATTTTTGTTTCTTGTGATTCTATTTTCTGTAATTCTAGTTTTTGCAATTTTAGTTTTTGTAATTCTGATTTTTTGTTATTCTATTCTATTTTCTGCAATTCTATTTTGTTGTTATTCTATTTTCTGAAGTAAGATTTAATTATTTTTTTTTTCTATGTGCTAACTTTTTATTCAATTATAATCAATAAAGTAAAGGAACAAACAATATAAAAAAAAGCAGAAGTTTCCACATTGGGAGAATCAATTTCGAAAGAGTACGAATAATTCTGATATAATTATTCAATATTGGTACAATAATTTATTTGTTTAATTAATTTTAGTTATGTTCTAGTCTTATTTAAAATCTTACTTGTTTTGATTATATATATTTATAAAACACAGAAGACAAGTTAGATGCTCCATGAGTCCATGAACATGTGCAACCGAATTCATTTATGATGCGATGGTATCTTATGAATTTTAGCTATGTTGTGATTAGCTTTGATTTTCCATTTGAATGTATGTTACATGCTATAATGGAATCTATTTGTTGTAGTTTAAGTATGATTTTGAGGATGTTAATTAGCTGGAGCATGTATGCTTGCGTACATATATATCATTATAATTATTTTTTTATATAATTATGTAGGATAATTTTAAAAATGTTAATGAAGATTAAGATGTTTATTATGATGGTATATTGATAAAGATGGAGTAGTGTTAAGAACAAAAAGATATATAGTTAATTGATGATTTTTATTAGAAGATACTTATATAGGATATAATATTTTAATTTTTTCGTAATTTATTAGTAATAAACTCTAAGTATTCTCATATATATTTTGATATGAGTATGCTTAATTTAGTATGAGATGTATGAATATTCAGAATTATGTTCATTCCAATACTTTTGGTTCATTATAAATATATTTTACTTAAAGATAATTTTTATTATTTAAAAGAATGGGAATAAATGACCATTTGTACCCATGATAGATGAAAACGCTAACATTTGTACCCATGATAACCTGAAACTAAAGTTATACCCACGATAGATGCCCTCCGTGTGACAAAAGTGCCCTGACTTGGATCTGAGCTTGGTTCGTAAGAATCCGATCCTAGGTGGCACTCCCTTCCTTATCTTCAACCCCTCTCTCTTTCACTCACACACACACTCTCTCTCTCTTCACTCTCCAATACCCACTCTGACCCCTTCTTCCTCAACACTCCGCTCCCTCCCGGAGGCGACATTGTCGTCACAGGCGTGAGGGCGCTTCCTCGATGGGAATCTGTTGCTATTCCACTTATGATTCTTTATCATTGTTGTTGTTCCCTCCCTGATGTTTCTTTTGCTGGTTACTTCTTCTTCTCTCTTCTCCGTAACTGTGGTAGTGGTGGAGAAGCTTCTGCTGATGCTGCATGGTTCTTCTGAGAGCTGAGACACTACCTCTAAGACTTCACCTTCTTTTTTGTTGATGATAATGGGGTTGGGAATGGGATGTGAGTTCTTTGATTCGATTTTGTCATCAGGGTTTTGAAGAGGAGGCAGAAGGGTGTCCGATTCTAACTTCAAAATTGTAACTTGATTTCGTTTGGCAATTGGTGTTTCTGATAGGACCTATTTCACAGACTCTTTCTCTAACACTGGTGGTGGTTGTCGCTGTGGTATTTGTTGGTTAAGGTTTGAGTTGGAAAGAGAGGGTGTAAGGTATTGTTGGGGGTTTAATTATTTTGATGATATGAATTTTGGTTTTGGGTCTGGGATTTGCTGATGCAGCAACCCATGTGGAGGTTTGAAAAAACAATGCGAGAAGATAATTAAGAAGGACGAAGAGGAAGAATAGGCAGCAATACATATGTAGAAAGAAAAAGAAACACACCCCATACTTGGTTGGAGACTTGATCTTCATGCTCTCAAGTTGCTCATCAATCTTCTTCCAATCATGCCCCTTCTCCGCCAGCACCTCCTCCCTCGGTCTCGCTTCGCCGAATGGGCTTGGACCCTTTGGTTTCACCACATTATCATTACTATTACCATTACCAACACCCTCCTGGCTCTCATTGTTCACAGGCATTGTACGAGATTGCAAAACAAGTCTAGGTCTCCCACTCTAGAGGAACCCCACCTCAAATTGGAGGAATCATCACCACCACCGGAGCTTCTGTTGGCGCAATCACCGCCGTAGTTCTTGAAGCCGACGACAAGACAGTTGCGGTCACGGTCGAGCTCCTAGGCGGTACGCTGGCGCAGACCGATGGGGAGCACGATGGGATCTTGGTAGTCGGTTTTGGCGGCAGTGAACTCAACAAGGAAAAAGGTCTGGCCTTTCTTCTTCTTGGGTATTGGGGAGTGAAGAGAGAGAGAGAGAGAGAGAGAGAGAGAGAGAGAGAGAGAGAGAGAGAGAGAGAGAGAGAGAGAGAGAGAGAGAGAGGTTGAAGATAAGGGAAGGAGTGCCACCTAGGATCGGATTCCCACGAACCAAACTCAGATCCAAGTCAGGACACTTTTGACACACGGAGGGCATTTATCATAGGTATAACTTTAGTTTCAGGCTATCATGGATACAAATGCCAGTGTTTTCATCTATCATGGATACAAATGGTCATTTATTCAAAAAAATGGTATAGTATCGTAATATTATGTATTTATTTTTGTTTTATAATATTTGACTAATTAATTAAAAATACAGGATTATATATATACACACACAGAAACTAAAAAAAAGTGAGAGACCTAAGACTATATTTATATAGAGTAGTTTTAAGTATATAATGTTACTATATTTCTAAGGTGATGTAGCAAATATAACTGTAATTTATTCTTTTGAATTCTGGTAAGCATGGGTGATGAAAAGCGTAGCCTTTGGTAATGAAGCGTATCACTTGAAAAACGCACCCTATTCCTAAACTCCAAAAACATAGTTTTTGATATAGAAAAACGTAATCTTTGAGATTAGGCAACGATCAAATAAATATCCCCACTAAAGCGTCTTCAAAGCCAAAAAAGCATAACCTTTGTTAAAAACATCTTTTTTTTTTACTACACTTTTTAAGAGTAGCGTTGTATTTTATTTTTACAAAGTTACGTTACTTTGTAATTTAATTTTATTTAATTTCTTTGTTTGATTTGGCATTTATTAGTATTTCAATAAGTTTAGTTTCTATGGCACTGATTTTATTGATTAGTTAGTTCTTACTTCTTTATTTTGTATTGTTAAAAATTAAAATTACTAGTAAAAATTACATATAATTTTGATATTGTTTTATTTTATTATTACACAAAATAATATGCCTCAAAAATTAATTCTTAGAAAAGCCAATGAAAGAAACTTAACTGAAATGCAATTAAGTGAAAAGGATAGATAGAATGATCATATTATCGAAGTTTTTCTTATTATATGTGAGGAAAAAATTGTCGTTAGAAATAGACCTCATACACATTTTAATAGAGAAAGTTGGAAGAACAAAGTTAGAAATTAAGTTCAAGAATATTAAAAATATAAGTAAGAAATAAATGGAATTCTCTAAAAAAATATTTTATTCTTTGGACAAAGTTTGTTGAGAATCAAATTGGTTTAGGATGGAATTCTATAAAAGAGACAATAGATGCATTTTCTGAGTTTTGAAAAGTTAGAAAAAAGTATATCTTTTATATAATTCTAAGTTAATTTCTAAAATCTCATTAGATATTATTTATTTATTTTTATTCTTTGAATATCTGAAAAACCCCAAAAACATAAAATTTGGAGAGAAAGATCCTTTAAACTTGATACTAAAATTTTTATGGAAGTATTTCAAAAGTAAGATTTACAATTCTCCTTCTTCTTGCAAGTTAGTGATCTTATTTAAAAAAATTTAATTGTATTAAAAATATTTTAATCTTAGTTTATTATTATTGTTCCTATTTATAGGTAAATGTTTTTTCTTTTGAAAGAAAGTAGAAGCTCAACATATAGAGTAGAGCATATAAACAACAAGTAACAAAACAAAGTACATGAAACTAAAAGGGTTAAGTACTGAAATCGTCCCTGAGGTCTAGAGTGAAAATCAAAATCGTCCCTGACCTTTTTTTGTTATTAAAATCATTCTCAACGTTATAAAATGTTATAAATCATCCTTTCTACAAAAAATAATAATACTTTGATAATTTTACCCTTAAAACAAAAATAAAAATAATATTTAAAAAAAAAAGAAAAACCCCACCCCACCCCACTCCAGCCTCTTTGGTCTCTCTCGCCTCCATCTCCCCTTCACCCCCAAAATTTTACCTTCCTTCACATCTAACCAAACTCTCAGGCCCTGACCCTTCTTTCCAAGTTTCAACTTTCTTCATCCTCATTCTTTTGGATTGTCAGTGAGGGGGTCTTCCATGAGGGGATCGTCAGAGGTGACACCGCCCGCCGCCCTGCCGTCCTGCCACACCGCACCACCACCACCTTCTTCTTCTTCTTCTTCTTCTTCTTCTCTCCTCGCCGCCGCCACCGGTCTTCATTACCGCCGCCGCTCTTCGCTGCCGCCGCCGCTCTACTCCTCGGGGAAAGGGGGAAGGGAACGCGAAGGGAGAAGAGGGGGGAAGAGGGTTTCGGGAAGAAGAGGGGGAAGGGAAAGGGTCCTCGCCGCTGCCACCGGTCTTCATGGACGCCGCCGATCTTCACTGCTGCCGCCACCACTGCACTGCCGCACCACCACCCTGCCGCCTGTGATCCGCCACTGTTCTTCTTCTTCTTCTTCTTTGAACTGGATTTTTGTTGTAGAATTTTTGAATTTTTTGTGAATTGTTACTGAGTTTTGATTATTGCTTATTGCTGAGTTTTGCTGAGTTTTGATTATTGTTGTTGCTGAATTTGTGGATTGTTGCTGAGTTTTGATTATTGTTGTTGCTGAGTTTTTGCTGAATTTGGTTACGGAAGGGTGAGGGGGTGAAGGAGTGGGCTGAGGGGGTAATGGAGTGAAGGAAGTCGGGAGTGGTGTGATGGGTGAGGGATGAGGGAGTGGGCTGAAAGGGTTATGGGAGGGTGAGTGAGGGAGTTACAGGAGGGGGGAGGGGGTGAGGGTTGAGGGGTGGGGGTGAAGGAGTGGGCTGAGGGGGTTTCGGGAGGGTGAGGGAGGGGGGAGGCGGGGGGCAGGGCGGAGGGGTGGGAGGGGAGGGGGTCGGGGGGTGGGGTGGGGTGGGGTGGGTTTGTTTTAATTTTTTAATATTATTTTTAATTATTTTTATTAATAATGAAGGGTAATATGGTAAAAAAATAAAATTGAAGTGGAAAAGGATGATTTTATAACGTTTTGTAACGTTGAGGATGATTTTAATAACAAAAAAAGGTCGGGGACGATTTTGATTTTGACCCAAGACGTTAGGGACAATTTCAGTACTTAACCCAAACTAAAACAACTCCTATGTCATTTCCTGTAAATCCATCAACAACATCGATGATCTACCATACTACTTTCTTGAGCAATCAAAGGTGCTAGTAACACAATCCCTCACATCCGTTGCATTATTCTGAAATATGACATCATTACTCTGTAGCCCGAGATTTTATATAACCGAAAAGAAACTAACTAACCACTTTTTGTGCATCTCTTCTTTCGAAGGAAAAATCCTCTAACTATCAAAGTGTTCTTTGATAGTACCCGGGATAGTCCAATCATGACCAAAATGAGTAATCCAAGCATACCATATTTGCCAAAAAAAGTCACACATAACAAACAAGTAGTGTACAGTTTCAACTTGTTTTTTACACAATACACAAACAGTATCCCGGTAACACCCTACCGCACAGCTAAACATGGTTATATTCTAAAGAGTTCCAAGATACAAACAACAAAGCTTCTGACATGGCTCGCGGAGATAAACTGGCCAGAGAACATAATTATATATACATATATATGAGAGAACCTAAAATATAGTTTTACAGAACCTATTTCTCTAAAATTGCCTCTAAGAGGGACAAAACCTCATACACATAAATAGTGGAGATAATAAGCATCTACATAAAAAAAAAAACATAATCAAAAGTAAAGCCCCAAAATGCAAAAGGTCTTCGCTGTAAGAAGCTCCTAGAATGCCTCAGCGAGGTGCCTCACGTCCTGCATCTGAAAACCACAAAATATATATGGGGTGAGAACCAGAGGTTCTCAGCATGGTAACAATGCCCACATCTCTAACATATAATATCCCGGGAAAGCCAAAGGCGATCCTAGAACTTTCGACATATAATTCAAACTTAAAACTATTCTTTACAATCATCAATAAGCCATAAACAAAGTGGGGTAGATTAAGGGTTCAATATTCTAACTCAACCTAACTTGATCCTTTGGCCTCTCACCTTCCTACATTCCTCCAGAACTCCAAAGCACAGACAACCAAAATACATAGAAAGAGGGCACAAGTAGAATACAATTATAGCAGGTAGCAAATTTAGAAAGTAAGCATAATAATCATATAAGCAAGCCTAATTAATGCAGAATTAAACAAGACACACAAATGTATATGATTGATAAACCCCATTTGTAGGGCTTATCTTATGCTTGATTTAGGGGATTTTATAACCTTTTGCCCACATTTATTCAATGAAATAGCATGGTTTTATAACTTCTCCCTTAATTGTGCTTAAGTGTAAAAACATGCTTTTAAGCCTTTAATTTGATAATTTTAATTCATCCTTGATTCCATAAGATGCCTTGATGTGTTTGCTAGTAATCTCAGGGTGAAATAGGCTAGGCATGGATCAAAGGAAGCAAGGAAGGAAGCATGCAAGTGGAGAGAAGCACAAAAAGCCAAAGAATTGATCTCGGCCAAGCACGCGTACGCACAAAAGGCGCTCGCGCGTACATCGCAGAATTAGCCATGGACGCGCACGCGTACCGTGCGCGCACGCGTCGTAGTCCACACGTGATTCTGTTATTGCAACACGTGCCTGGCGATTTTGGAAGGTTTCAGCAACCAACTTTGGCGCCAAAATGCATATAAGAGCCAAGGATTGAAGGGGATTGACACACATTCACATCCATAGACTCATTTTACAAGTTTTCTTAGATATTTTTAGTTAGTTACATTTATAGAGAGAGAAACTCCAACCTCTCTCTAGGATTCATCTTTATTTTCTCAATTCTCAACCATTCCTTGGTGAGATCTATTGCAACTCTCATTTTACTTTGTTCATGTTGTAGATCATCTTCTCTAATCTCAATTAGTATTTGTAATTGTTCAATTCTCATAGATCTTAGGTTTAACTTTGTTGTTTTGGATTCTATTAATTCATTGAAGATCTCATTTTCATTGTTGTTCATTGTTGATTGTTGTTAATCTCTTGTGTTGAATTACTTTGATTCTAAATCTTTTCTCAATTTTACTATGTCTTTCAATCTTGCTCCCCAAGTGTTTGAGAAAATGCCAACTTTAGATATGGAGTAGCATCCCTTCACTTGGCCTAGTAGTTGAGTCATTGGAGACACTTGAATAATGGATGTCAATTGTTGATTAAGAATTGAGAATTGCTAATTGACTTAGAGTGCACTAAAGCTAGACTTCCCTAGGGTAAGACTAGGACTTGTGACTCAAGTTAGTTACTTTTACTTGACTTTTCTCTATAATTAGGGGTTAACTAAGTGAAGCAACACTCCCTTGTTATCACAATTGAAGGAAGCTATAGTGATGGAACTTCCAATGTTCAACCTTGGCCAAGGCTTT
This sequence comes from Arachis hypogaea, assembly GCF_003086295.3. Taxonomy (NCBI): domain Eukaryota; kingdom Viridiplantae; phylum Streptophyta; class Magnoliopsida; order Fabales; family Fabaceae; genus Arachis; species Arachis hypogaea. Next base: position 31,778,866 of record NC_092045.1, on the reverse strand, counting down.
TAATATTGATTAATTGTTGTTTTCTTTTATTAGCACTTTTATGCCACACTCTTCAAGCCACAAAAGACCACTTAACCAATAACATGCATCCTTGTAGCATTCCTAGGGAAGAACGACTCGGGACTAATACTCTCGGTTATAGATTGTAGAATTGTTTGATGATGGATTTTGCGTCGGTTTAGACTATACTACGATTGATTACTTGATAATTTCTATACCAGCAAAAATTCATTCATCAAAATGGCGCCGTTGCCGGGGAATGCACATGAGTGCCATGTTTTTGGTTAATGTAAATATGTGAATATTGTGAATATGTTTGTCTTTTTTTTGTTTGTTAGTTTTCATTAGTTTTAGATCTCTATTACTTTTGTTCCTATTTGCCACTATGAATTCTCATCCTTGTGGTTTTGGATATGACTATGACTATGTTGTAGGCGATGAAAACTTGAATGATGGCTCACATTATGGGAGAGATGAATTCTTAGGAAGAGAGCCATATCCATATGAGCAATCATCATGGCAACCTTCCCCCTCGAGTTACTATGATGGTAATCCTTCCTATAATGCATATCATTTCTATGGATATGATGATTCTTATCATGATTATACCACTCAACCACCATCATTCTATGCACCATGTTCTCAACCCACATCTTATTTCCACCATTTGCCTACATATGATCCAAATCTATATTCTCCCTATGCATACCCTTGTGACCACTATGAACAAGAAACCCTTGGATTACCACCACTCCAACATCTTTACCCTCCAACTCAAGTCCCCATGAATGATACACTTGGTATCATTCTTCAAGAGCAAGAAGAGCTCCAAACCGCACTCACGAGTTTCACCTCTACCCTCCAAGAATTTACGTCCCGTATAATTCCACCCTCTACCAATAACCAAAATAACTTCCCACCTCAAAGCTTTGATGAATCTCCTTTCCATTAATCCAAGAGCAATATGATCCTACTTATGTTAGTAAAGCGGAACAAGAATTAAGGGATCGCTTCAAGGAAGAAATGGATCGACTTCAAGCAACCATCCGTCAAAAGATAGATTCTTGGGATTCATACAACAAGCAAAGCATCTCCACGGATGAATGTGAGAAATCAATCGAAGAGATGAGCATGAAGGAGATTTTAAGATCCCAACACGAGGACAAGGAGATGGGATATGTCTTGCAACAAGTGAAGGAGGAAGAGATCATTGAGAAAGAAGAAATGGTTGAAGAGTTAAAGGAAGTTAAACAAGAGGTGGATTTCAAGCTTGAGAACACTTCCACACCAAGTGATATTGTTGATGATCTTGTGGAAGTTGTTGAAGCTTCTCCCATCGAATGTGAAATCGATGTTGAGGAGGTTGCGCAACCTCCAACACATGACTTGATCAATGATAAAGGTTTGGAGGAAGTTTGCAAACAAGAAGAATTTAAAGAAAGTTATCAAAAGATGGAAATCATCACGGAGGAGCCAAAGGAAGTGGAACCCACATTGTCAAGACCATTGGATATCTTCCTTGCTAAGTCGCCATCCCAACTACAAATTGAGTGGGTAATCATCTCATCCTTTAATTTTCTTGGCCCATATCAATATGCGTTGTTAGAAACGGACGGTCAACTTAGAACTCTTTGTGGGCTAGAGAGTAAGAACGGATTAGATGTTGGTGGACAATTTGAATCAAGGTGCATAAAGGATGGAAGATCAAACTTTGAGTTTCAAAAGTGGAGTGAAGCCAAATTCAATGGAAATAGGATGATGAGTATGAGTTACAAAGAGAATTTGGTGCACGAAATTGCAATCACACTTTTGCAACCCCGCACAACTAACCAGCAAGTGCACTGGGTCGTCCAAGTAATACCTTACGTGAGTAAGGGTCGATCCCACGGAGATTGTCGGCTTGAAGCAAGCTATGGTTATCTTGTAAATCTTAGTCAGGATATCAGAAATTATCAGGATTGATTGTGAAAAGTAAAAGAACATGAAATAAGTACTTGTTTTGCAGTGATAGAGAATAGGTTGAGGTTTTGGAGATGCTCCATCTTCTGAATCTCTGCTTTCCTACTGTCTTCTTCTTCAAGCACGCAAGGCTCCTTCCATGGCAAGCTGTATGCAAGGGTTTCACCGTTGTCAGTGGCTACCTCCCATCCTCTCAGTGGAAATGTTCAACGCATCCTGTCACGACACGGCTATCCATCTGTCGGTTCTCAATCAGGCCGGAATAGAATCCAATGATTCTTTTGCGTCTGTCACTAACGCCCCGCCTTCAGGAGTTTTAAGCTCGTCACAGTCATTCAATCATTGAATCCTACTCAGAATACCACAGACAAGGTTTAGACCTTCCGGATTCTCTTGAATGCCGCCATTAGTTCTAGCTTATACCACGAAGATTCTGATTAAAGAATCCAAGAGATATCTACTTAATCTAAGGTAGAACGGAGGTGGTTGTCAGGCACACGTTCATAGTTGAGAATGATGATGAGTGTCACGGATCATCACATTCATCCGGTTTAAGAACAAGTAATATCTTAGAATGGAAGCAAGCATGATTGAATGAAAAACAGTAGTAATTGCATTAATCCATCAAGACACAGCAGAGCTCCTCACCCCCAACCATGGGGTTTAGAGACTCATGCCGTAGGAAGTTCACAAGGAAACGTGTAAAGTGTCATGAGGTACAGATACAATGTCAAAAGATCCTATTAATAGTAAGCTAGTAACCTAGGGTATACAGAAATGAGTAAATGACGTAAAAATCCACTTCTGGGTCCACTTAGTGTGTGCTTGGGCTGAGCATTGAAGCTTTCATGTGTAGAGACTTTTTCTGGAGTTAAACGCCAGCTTTCATGCCAGTTTGGGCGTTTAACTCCAGTTTTTATGCCAGTTCCAGCGTTAAACGCTGGAAATTCTGAGGCAGATTTACAACGCCGGTGTGGGCCATCAAATCTCGGGCAAAGTATGGACTATTATACATTTCTGGAAAGCCCAGGATGTCTACTTTCCAACGCCATTGAGAGCGCGCCAATTGGGCTTCTGTAGCTCTAGAAAATTCACTTCGAGTGCAGGGAGGTCAGAATCCAACAGCATCTGCAGTCCTTTTCAGCCTCTGAATCAGATTTTTGCTCAGGACCCTCAATTTCAGCCAGAAAATACCTGAAATCACAGAAAAACACACAAACTCCTAGTAAAGTCCAGAAAGGTGAATTTTAACTAAAAACTAATAAAAATATACTAAAAACTAACTAGATCATACTAAAAACACACTAAAAACAATGCCAAAAAGCGTATAAATTATCCGCTCATTACAACACCAAACTTAAATTGTTGCTTGTCCCCAAGCAACTGAAAATCAAAGTAGGATAAAAAGAAGAGAATATACTATAGACTCCAAAATATCAAGGAAACTTAGCTCCAACTAGATGAGCGGGACTAGTAGCTTTTTGCTTCCGAACAGTTTTGGCATCTCACTTTCTTCTTTGAAGTTCAGAATGATTGGCATCTATAGGAACTCAGAACTCAGATAGTGTTATTGATTCTCCTAGTTAGGTATAATGATTCTTGAACATAGCTAGTGTATGAGTCTTGGCTGTGGCCCAAAGCACTCTGTCTTCCAGTATTACCACCGGATACATACATGCCACAGACACATACTTGGGTGAACCTTTTCAGATTATTACCCAGCTTTGCTAGAGTCCCCAATTAGAGGTGCCCAGGGTTCTTAAGCACACTCTTTTTATTTTTCTTGGGTCACAACTTTATTTCTTTCTTTTTCTTCTATTTCTTCTCTCTTCTTTTTTTCGTTTTTTTTTTGAATCACTGCTTTTTCTTGCTTCAAGAATCAATCTGATGATTTTTCAGATCCTCAATAACAGTTCTCTTTTTCCTTCATTCTTTCAAGAGCCAACAATTTTAACATTCTCAAAACAACAAATTCAAAAGACATATGCACTGTTCAAGCATTCATTCGGAAAACAAAAATTATTGTCACCACATCAAACTAATTCAACTAGTTTCAAGGATAAATTCGAAATCCTGTACTTCTTGTTCTTTTGTGATTAAAGCATTTTTCATTTAAGAGAGGTGATGGATTCATAGGACACTCATAGCTTTAAGACATGAATTTTAAATTTTATTAATTATGAATTAAGAACAAGACTCAAAAATAGATATAAGATGAGACTAAAAAATAGAAAACAAAAAAAAATTTAAATAGGCTCCTAATGATAGAGGTTTTCACAGAGTTAGGACTCAACAACCTTGATTTTGAGAAGTGGATACTCCCTCAAATTGAGGGGAGAATATTTGGCGTTTCAGTTCTTGAAGTTCACGCCCCTGCTTCTCTTGTTCCTTCAGCAATTTGCAGAGCATGCAGTTCTGATTCTGCTGTTCTTCCTTAAGTTGCTCCATAGTTTCTTGCAACTTGGTGATAGATGCTTCTAGGCTGGCCCAGTGGCCAATTTCAGGAAATTCAGGGAGGAACTCCTGCGCCCTCCTTTTGATAGAGTTGTCTTGCACTTGTCCTTCCATTGACTTCTTGGTGATTGGATGTTCAATGGGTATGAATTCATCTACTCCCATCTTTACCCCAGCCTCTTTACAGAGCAAGGAGATCAAGCTTGCGTAAGCCAATTTGGCTTCAGTGGAATTCTTATTTGCAATTGTGTAGATCTCACAAGCAATCACATGATGAACCTCCACTTCTTTTCCAAGCATAATGCAATGAATCATCACTGCTCTCTTGATAGTGACCTCAGAACGGTTGCTAGTGGGCAGTATGGAACGCCCAATAAAGTCTAGCCAACCTCTTGTAATTGGTTTGAGGTCTCCCCTCTTGAGTTGGTTTGGGACACCCTTTGAATTGGTTATCCACTTAGTTTCAGGGAGGCATATGTCCTCTAGAACTTGATCCAACCCTTTATCTGCTCTCACCATTCTCCTATTAAAGGAATCAGGATCATCCTGCAGTTGAGGCAATTTGAAGATTTCTCTTATTTTGTCCAGATGGAAGTACATGACTTTCCCTCTGACCATGGTTCTGTAGGTATGGTAAGCAGTTCCAGTCATTCTCTGCTTATCTGTTAGCCACAGATTTGAGTAGAATTCCTGAACCATATTTCTTCCAACCTTTATCTCAGGATTGGTTAGAACTTCCCATCCTCTGTTTCGAATTTGCTCTTGGATCCCCGGATATTCATCTTCTTTCAGATCAAATTTAACTTCCGGGATCACTGACCTCAGACCCATTATTTTGTGATAATGGTCTTCATGTTCTTTGGTTAAGAACTTCTCTTGATTCCAAAGATTCTTTGGATTATTCTCTTTCTTTCCTCTTAAATTGGTTTGTTTTCCCTTAGGAGCCATGATCTTGATGAATCTTGGCTTAGTGATCACGGAAAAGCACACCAAACTTAGAGGTTTGCTTGTCCTCAAGCAAAAGAAAGGAAAGAAGAGAGAGAGGAGAAGAGCAAATTCGAATGGTGTGGGGGAATGAGGAGGCTAAACGTTTTTTTTATAAGGGGGGAGGAGATTTCGAAAAAAATTGAAAGGAGATTTGAAAAGATATGGAGAGAATTTGAGAGAAGGGTGAGTTTTTGAATAAGATTTGGGATTGATTTGAGATAGATTTGAAGAATGTTTTTGATTTTTTGAAGATTTGAAAGTTAATGATGAAAGGTTGAGATGTGTTCATGTAGAAAAGTATGGGTAAGAAAAGGAAAGTTTGAAAAAAATTTGATTGGAAAACAAAATCTTGGTCCCCCACCTTTCTGGCGTTAAACGCCCAGAATGGCATCCATTCTGGCGTTTAACGCCCATTTGTTGCCCATTGTGGGCGTTTAACGCCCAGCCAGGTGCCCTAGCTGGCGTTAATCGCCAGAATTCCCTTTATCACTGGGCGTTTTGCTAAACGCCCAGGATGCTGCACACCTGGCGTTAAACGCCCAGAATGGTGCCCATTCTGGCGTTTAACGCCCAAAGTACCCCTTACTGGCGTTTTTTCGCCAGTAAGCTCTTTTTCTCTGCTTTTTGCACTGAATCCTTCTGTAACTCTGTGAATTCCTTCATTTTTGATACTTGCCTTTGTAAAAACAAAACATATAACCTGCTAATGACTGGGTTGCCTCCCAGCAAGCGCTTCTTTACTGTCTTTAGCTGGACCTTTACTGAGAATTACTCAAGTCTCAGTTTTGAGCATTCCTGCTCAAAATTTCCTTCAAGATAATGCTTGATTCTCTGTCCATTAACAATGAACTTTTTGTCAGAATCAATATCCTGAAGCTCAACATATCCATATGGTGACACTCCTGTAATCACATACGGACCCCTCCACTGGGATTTAAGTTTTCCTGGAAACAATCTGAGCCTAGAGTTGAAGAGCAGAACTTTTTGTCCCGGCTCAAAGACTCTGGATGACAACTTCTTGTCATGCCACTTCTTTGCCTTTTCCTTATAAATTTTTGCATTTTCAAAGGCATTGAGTCTGAACTCCTCTAGCTCATTTAGCTGGAGCAATCTTTTTTCACCAGCTAACTGAGCATCCATGTTTAGGAATCTGGTTGCCCAGTAGGCTTTATGTTCCAGTTCTACGGGCAGATGACAGGCCTTCCCATACACCAGTTGGTATGGAGAGGTTCCTATAGGAGTCTTGAATGCTGTTCTGTATGCCCACAGAGCATCATCCAAACTCTTTGCCCAATCCTTTCTTTGGGCCATCACAGTCCGTTCTAGGATTCTTTTTAGCTCTCTGTTAGAGACTTCAGCTTGCCCATTTGTCTGTGGATGATACGGAGTTGCCACTTTGTGGCTAATTCCATATCTGACCATAGCAGAGTATAGCTGTCTATTGCAGAAATGAGTGCCCCCGTCACTGATTAGTACTCTGGGAACACCAAACCTGCTGAAGATGTGTTTCTGGAGGAATTTCAGCACGGTCTTGGTATCATTAGTGGGTGTAGCAATTGCTTCTACCCACTTAGATACATAGTCCACTGCTACCAGAATGTAAGTGTTTGAGTATGATGGTGGGAACGGACCCATGAAGTCAATTCCCCATACATCAAACAATTCTATCTCTAATATCCCTTGTTGAGGCATGGCATATCCGTGAGGCAAGTTACCAGCTCTTTGGCAACTGTCACAGTTACGCACAAACTCTCGAGCATCTTTATAGAGAGTAGGCCAGTAGAAGCCACATTGGAGGACTTTAGTGGCTGTTCGCTCACTTCCAAAATGTCCTCCATACTGTGATCCATGGCAGTGCCATAGGATCCTCTGTGCTTCTTCTCTGGGTACACATCTGCGGATCATTCCGTCTGCACATCTCTTAAAGAGATATGGCTCATCCCATAGGTAGTACTTGGCATCTGAAATTAATTTCTTTCTTTGCACTCTGCTGTACTCCTGGGGTATGAACCTCACAGCCTTATAATTTGCAATATCTGCAAACCATGGAGCTTCCTGGACGGCAAAGAGTTGCTCATCTGGGAAAGTCTCAGAAATCTCAGTAGAGGGGAGGGACACCCCAGCTACTGGTTCTATTCGGGACAGATGATCAGCTACCTGGTTCTCTGTCCCTTTTCTGTCTCTTATTTCTATATCAAACTCTTGCAGAAGCAACACCCATCTTATAAGCCTGAGTTTTGAATCCTGCTTTGTGAGTAAGTATTTAAGAGCAGCATGATCAGTGTACACAATCACTTTGGATCCCACTAGATAGGATCTAAACTTGTCAATGGCATAGACCACGGCAAGTAACTCTTTTTCTGTGGTTGTGTAATTCTTCTGTGCATCATTTAGAACACGGCTAGCATAATAAACGACGTGCAGAAGCTTGTTATGCCTCTGTCCCAACACTGCACCAATGGCATGGTCACTGGCATCACACATTAGTTCAAATGGCAATGTCCAATCTGGTGCAGAGATGACTGGTGCAGTGACCAGCTTAGCTTTCAGGGTCTCAAATGCCTGCAGACACTGTGTGTCAAACACAAATGGTGTGTCAGCAGCTAGCAGGTTACTCAAAGGTTTTGCAATTTTCAAAAAATCCTTTATAAACCTTCTGTAGAATCCTGCATGCCCCAGAAAGCTTCTGATTGCCTTAACATTGGCAGGTGGTGGTAATTTTTCGATTACCTCTACCTTTGCCTTATCCACCTCTATTCCCCTGCTTGAAATTTTGTGTCCAAGGACAATTCCTTCAGTCACCATAAAGTGACATTTTTCCCAGTTTAAAACCAGGTTAGTCTCTTGGCACCTTTTCAGGACAAGTGCTAGGTGGTTAAGACAGGAGCTGAATGAGTCTCCATATACTGAGAAGTCATCCATGAAGACTTCCAGGAATTTCTCCACCATATCAGAGAAGATGGATAGCATGCATCTCTGAAAGGTTGCAGGAGCATTACATAGACCAAAAGGCATCCTCCTGTAGGCAAACACCCCAGAAGGGCAAGTAAATGCTGTTTCTCTTGGTCCTGAGGATCTACTGCAATTTGGTTGTAACCTGAATAGCCATCCAAAAAGCAGTAATAATCATGACCAGCTAGTCTTTCCAGCATTTCGTCTATGAAAGGTAAAGGAAAATGATCCTTTCTGGTGGCTGTATTGAGCCTTCTGTAATCAATACACATACGCCACCCTGTGACTGTTCTTGTAGGAACCAGTTCATTTTTTTCATTATGAACCACTGTCATGCCTCCCTTCTTGGGGACAACTTGTACAGGGCTCACCCAGGGGCTATCAGAAATAGGATAAATAATCCCAGCCTCTAGTAATTTAGTGACCTCTTTCTGCACCACCTCCTTCATGGCTGGATTTAGCCTCCTCTGTGGTTGGACCACTGGTTTGGCATTATCCTCCAACAGGATCTTGTGCATGCATCTAGCTGGGCTAATGCCCTTAAGATCACTTATGGACCACCCAAGAGCTGTCTTGTGTGTCCTTAGCACTTGAATCAGTGCTTCCTCTTCCTGTGGATTTAAAGCAAAGCTTATAATCACTGGAAAAGTATCACCTTCTCCCAGAAATGCATACTTCAGGGATGGTGGTAGTGGTTTGAGTTCAGGTTTGGGAGGCTTATCCTCCTCCTGAGGAATTTTCGAAAATTCCTTTGTTTCCTCTGGTTCTTCTTGATCAGGTTGAGCATCCTTGAAGATGTCATCAAGCTCTGATTCTAGGCTTTCAGTCATACTGATCTCTTCCACCAAAGAGTCAATAATGTCAGCGCCTATGCAGTCATTTGGTGTGTCTGGATGCTGCATAGCTTTTACAGCATTCAACTTGAACTCATCCTCATTCACTCTCAGGGTTACTTCCCCTTTTTGTACATCAATGAGAGTTTGTCCAGTTGCTAGGAAGGGTCTTCCTAGAATGAGAGTTGCACTCTTGTGCTCCTCCATTTCCAGCACCACAAAGTCAGTTGGAAAGGCGAATGGCCCATCCTTGACAATCATATCCTCTATTATGCCTGATGGATGTTTAATGGAGCCATCAGCAAGTTGGAGGCATATCCGGGTTGGTTTGACTTCTCCAGTCAACCCAAGCTTTCTGATAGTGGATGCAGGTATTAGATTGATGCTTGCTCCAAGATCACATAGGGCTGTCTTGGTGCAAGCACCTTCTAATGTGCATGGTATCATAAAGCTTCCTGGATCTTGAAGCTTTTCTGGTAAGCTTTTCAGAATGACTGCACTGCATTCTTCAGTGAGAAATACTTTTTCAGTTTCTCTCCAATCCTTCTTATGACTTAAGATCTCTTTCATGAACTTAGCATACGAAGGTATTTGCTCAAGTGCCTTTGCAAACGGAATCTTTATTTCAAGAGTCCTTAGATAATCTGCAAAGCGGGCAAATTGCTTATCCTGCTCCGCTTGGCGGAGTTTCTGAGGATAAGGCATCTTGGCTTTATATTCTTCAACCTTAGATGCTGCAGGTTTATTCCCTACAGAAGTGGTTGAAGAAGCCTTTTTAGAGGGATTACTATCAGCACTCTCAGGTGTCTGGTTCCCCTTTTGCGTTTGAACGCCAGGATTGGGTGGAAAATGGGCGTTTAACGCCAACTTTTCCCCCTTTTCTGGCGTTTGAACGCCAGAACTGGGCAGGGAATGGGCGTTTAATGCCAGCTTTCCCTCCCTTTCTGGCGTTTGAACGCCAATAGCATTCCTCTCTGGGCTCTGACTGTCCTCAGAGGGATTTTGGATAGTGGTTTGGCTATCCTCTGTCAATTGTTCCTTTACTGACTTTTTGCTACTTTGAGCCGTGTTATTCAGTGTCTTCCCACTCCTCAGTTGAACTGCTTGACATTCTTCTGTTATCTGTTTAGATATCTGCTGTTTTGCTTGATTCAACTGCAGTTCTATGTTCTTGTTAGCAACGTTAGTTTCATGGAGCATCTCTTTAAATTCTGCTAACTGTTCTGTCATCAGGAGCAATTGTTGATTAAGCTCAATCATCTGTTCTTGAGGATTAGGATCAGTGACTACCGCCATGACTTCCTCTTTTGGAGAGAACTCATTGCTAGAGTACAAATATTGGTTTCTAGCAACAGTGTCTATAAGCTCTTGAGCCTCTTCAATTGTCTTCCTCATGTGTATAGATCCACCAGCTGAGTGGTCTAAAGACATCTGAGCTTTTTCTGTAAGCCCATAGTAGAAGATGTTTAACTGTACCCACTCTGAAAACATTTCAGAGGGGCATTTTCTTAGCATACCTCTATACCTCTCCCAGGAATTATAAAGGGATTCATTATCCTCTTATTTAAAGCCTTGGATGTCCAGCCTTAGCTGTGTCATCCTCTTTGGAGGGTAAAAATGATTCAGGAATTTGTCTGATAACTGTTTCCATGTCTTTATGCTTGTTGTAGGTTGGTTATTCAACCACCTTTTAGCTTGATCTTTTACAGCAAATGGAAACAGTAATAGTCTGTAGACATCCTGATCCACCTCTTTATCATGTACTGTGTCAGCAATTTGTAAGAACTGTGCCAGAAACTCAGTAGGTTCTTCCTATGGAAGACCGAAATACTGGCAATTTTGCTGCACTATGATAATGAGTTGAGGATTTAGCTCAAAGCTGCTTGCTTTGATGGGAGGTGTACAGATGCTACTCCCATATGCAGCTGTAATGGGGTTAGCATATGACTCCAGAGTCCTTCTGGACTGCTCAATTCCACTTAGGTCCATGATGGAGAAAGGGAGTATGATATGGATTGCAAGTAGATAAATATATATATATATTTTTTTTTTGAGTTAACCGAAAAATAAAAAAAAACAAAAGGAAATAAAATAAAAAAAAAAGAAAAATTCGAAAATTAAAAGAAAATAAGATCAAATCAAATTGAAAACTGAATCAATTAGTTAATTAAAAAGATTTTGAGATTAGCAATTAGAAAGATATGATTGAAAAATTTTTATGAAAAAGATTTGATTTTTGAAAAGAGGAAAGAGAAAAACCACAAAATGACACCAAACGTAAAATTTTTAGAAAATCAAACACTAATTTTCGAAAATTTTTAAGGGAAAAACACAAAGAGGACACCAAAATTAGAATTTTTACGGATCAAAAAGGGACTAAGGACATGCAAAATTGAAAATTAAAAGAAAAGCAAAAGCATGCAATTGACACCAAACTTAAAATATGAAACTAGACTCAACTAAAAGACTCTAAACCAACAAAAATAAAACAGTCCTAATCTAAGCAATAAGATAAGCCGTCAGTTGTCCAAACTCGAACAATCCCCGGCAACGGCGCCAAAAACATGGTGCACGAAATTGCAATCACACTTTTGCAACCCCGCACAACTAACCAGCAAGTGCACTGGGTCGTCCAAGTAATACCTTACGTGAGTAAGGGTCGATCCCACGGAGATTGTCGGCTTGAAGCAAGCTATGGTTATCTTGTAAATCTTAGTCAGGATATCAGAAATTATCAGGATTGATTGTGAAAAGTAAAAGAACATGAAATAAGTACTTGTTTTGCAGTGATAGAGAATAGGTTGAGGTTTTGGAGATGCTCCATCTTCTGAATCTCTGCTTTCCTAGTGTCTTCTTCTTCAAGCACGCAAGGCTCCTTCCATGGCAAGCTGTATGCAAGGGTTTCACCGTTGTCAGTGGCTACCTCCCATCCTCTCAGTGGAAATGTTCAACGCACCCTGTCACGGCACGGCTATCCATCTGTCGGTTCTCAATCAGGCCGGAATAGAATCCAATGATTCTTTTGCGTCTGTCACTAACGCCCCGCCTTCAGGAGTTTGAAGCTCGTCACAGTCATTCAATCATTGAATCCTACTCAGAATACCACATACAAGGTTTAGACCTTCCGGATTCTCTTGAATGCCGCCATCAGTTCTAGCTTATACCACGAAGATTCTGATTAAAGAATCCAAGAGATATCTACTTAATCTAAGGTAGAACGGAGGTGGTTGTCAGGCACACGTTCATAGTTGAGAATGATGATGAGTGTCACGGATCATCACATTCATCCGGTTTAAGAACAAGTAATATCTTAGAATGGAAGCAAGCATGATTGAATGAAAAACAGTAGTAATTGCATTAATCCATCAAGACACAGCAGAGCTCCTCACCCCCAACCATGGGGTTTAGAGACTCATGCCGTAGGAAGTACACAAGGAAATGTGCAAAGTGTCATGAGGTACAGATACAATGTCAAAAGATCCTATTAATAGTAAGCTGGTAACCTAGGGTATACAGAAATGAGTAAATGACGTAAAAATCCACTTCTGGGTCCACTTAGTGTGTGCTTGGGCTGAGCATTGAAGCTTTCATGTGTAGAGACTTTTTCTGGAGTTAAACGCCAGCTTTCATGCCAGTTTGGGCGTTTAACTCCAGTTTTTATGCCAGTTTCAGCGTTAAACGCTGGAAATTCTGAGGCAGATTTGCAACGCCGGTTTGGGCCATCAAATCTCAGGCAAAGTATGGACTATTAAACATTGCTGGAAAGCCCAGGATGTCTACTTTCCAACGCCGTTGAGAGCGCACCAATTGGACTTCTGTAGCTCTAGAAAATCCACTTCGAGTGCAGGGAGGTCAGAATCCAACAGCATCTGCAGTCCTTTTCAGCCTCTGAATCAGATTTTTGCTCAGGATCCTCAATTTCAGCCAGAAAATACCTGAAATCACAGAAAAACACACAAACTCCTAGTAAAGTCCAGAAAGGTGAATTTTAACTAAAAACTAATAAATATATACTAAAAACTAACTAGATCATACTAAAAACACACTAAAAACAATGCCAAAAAGCGTATAAATTATCCGCTCATCAGAATTCAATAAGTTTGTCACCCTATTGGAAGCATAAAGATCAAGAAAAAAAGGGGTTGACAAATAAAGTATGGGATCCCGGAACATACATAGACCACCACCAACTTAGGGGCCTTGTTACACGCTTAGGCCCCCTTGAAGGCCTTGTACGTTTAAATTGGGATCCCGGAGGCTATTGGAAGTGCAAACACTGGTGGGGATTCGAAGAAGAGTTCAAGCATAAGCCACCCTAGCAAGGACTCCATCAAAATGTCCAACTTAAGGACTTAAACTAAAAGTGCTAGGTGGGAGACACCCCACCATGGTAAACTCTTTCCATACTCTTTTAGTTTGTTAATAAGTGAATTGAGTTGCCATTGTAGGTAGATTCTCATTTTCATTTTTATCTTTTGTAAATATTGGTAGAATTAGTTTAATTTCTTGTTTTATTGTTTTATTGAGTTTAGTTAGTAGTATAGTATGTTGAATAAGGTTCTAGGGTGTTTTGGTAGCTGTTTGGAGGATTGAAAGGCTTGGATTGGTGTAAGAACTTAGAAAAAGATTTTTGAAAAACAGAACACCATCCACGCGTGCGCGCACATAACGCGTACATGTACCTGAGCATTTTTCGACCACGCACGCGCACGCGCACTGTACGCGTACGCGTGGATGCAAAAATTCGACCCCAGCCAAAAACCCGAGAGTTAGGCCTGCACTTTGCGAACATTGGGCCTGAGGCACAAGTCTATGCACGCGTGCGCGCACCTGGCGCGTATGCGCACATGATCTTAAATTTGCAATGCACGCGCACGCACACTGTGCGCGCACGCGTCGATTGCACGATCCACACTCCTGGTTCTTTTACCCGAGAGTTGTGCCAGACTTGGGCCGATATTATGCCTTGCGCGTACACGTCTTTCAACTAGTATGCCGGTTGACGCGTAAACGTGCATGACGCGCACGCGTCGGTAAAAAAAAAAGAGTTTTTTTCTCATCTTCCATTTTCTTTTGTTCACTGCATTCGCATACTTCTACTCTTTCCATTTTCATTTTGTTTCTATAGCATGTTTTCAGTTTTTTTCTAAGTGTCATTTCAATAATGGTGTTGGATTCTTACACTCAATTGTTGAGAAATTCTTGCATTATTCTGGTGCTTCTTGATTTGTTTGATATTGTTGGGTGATGAAACTTTTAAATCAAAGCTTCATCTTGTATGACTCTTATGTCTTTGTGCATTTGACATGACCTCATATTGTCTTTCATGACCCTCTTCTTCTTATGCGAACTTGATGTGCCATATGCTCTTCATGCTTCGATTTTACTCTTGCATCAAGTATTAGTTAATATGCCATTAGCTTATATTGTTTTCTCACCTACATGCGTAGCTAACATGTAGTGAGAACCTTACTCTTATTTGGCATTAGCCCAAGCCTACGTCATACTTGTTTTGATATCTTTGTTGTAGGCCTAATTGTCGTTCTTCTTTCCTCCCCTTTTAGGTTAGCCACCAGGAAGGGAGAAAGGAAAAGTTTCTAAATGGGGCAACAAACAAGTCCTCCGCACAACCTTTTGAAGGAGCTCATCAATTGTAGCAACCCATCCACCCTACTCTTCTTTGTGTGCACCGAGGACGGTGCAATCTTCAAGTGTGGGGAGGTCGTTCGACCGATCTCCATGGGTAACAATTTTCTTTTTCAACACCAATGTTAGTTAGTTATTGCATTTGCATGCTAGGTTGCATGTTAGTTAGAATTTGTACATATTTTACTACCCTCTTCTTATTAGGACTACTTGGTTAGGGTGATGATTTCTTTCCCAAGAAACCGTTTTAGGGCAACCTACCAATTTGAAAATTTTTTGTTGAACTTGCTTGAAAGAATGTATTTTGGAACATGGTTTTTGAGCTAAGAACACAAGCTTGCGAGTTTTGAGCCTATTGGTGTGGTTACATCTTATAACCACTTATTTTTCCATTCTTGTGTGCATTATTCTCTTTCTATGATTGTAATCTTTGATTTGTTTGATTCTTTATGTCCATTATTTTGTGTATTCATGCATTTATATGATTGAGGCCATCATTTCATTAGCTCACTTATCCAGATAGCCTTACCTTTTACTCTCCTTTGTTAGCCGATTTTGAGCCTACGCTTAACCCACTTGTTCTTTAATTTAGCACATTACAAGCCTCAAAGCAGAAAACAATGAATGTCCTTTATTTGGATCTTTGATTGGCTTATGCTAGTGAGTGTAAGTGTCATTCAAGAGTGGGAAAACTTTGGGACATTGGTTGGGATAAAAAGGTATTTATGTTTTGTATTTTTATATTGGGGAATTGGGTACATACTCATGTATTGATTAAATGTATAGACCTTATGCATTGATGTTCTTGCATATAGTTTGAAAGAAAAAGAAAGATGAAAAGAAAAAAAAAGAAATAAAAGTGAGAAAGAAAAAAAAAGGGGGAAAAGAAAAAATGTATATAGAAAAAGAAAGAAAAAAAAAGAAAGGCAATAAAGGGGACAAAATGCCCCAAAGTGAAGCTCAATAAGAATCAATGCATAAGTGTTGTGGAATGAAAAGAAAATGCATGAGTATGTGAAAAAGTGAAAAAATGGGTAGTTAGATTAGTACTTAATTGTATTAGGTCATTATATAGGTTATGTGGGAAGGTCTAGGTTAATCAAAGATTCAAACCCTAGTCCACTAGCCATATATGACCCTACCTTAAACCTAGCCCCATTACAACCTAAAGATAAGACCTCATGATAATTGTATGCATGCGTGAAATAATTGTTGATTGTTAGATGAAAAACAAATTTTGGAAAGCATGATTAGGGGAGAATTGAGAGAATCGACCCTATACACTTGAGCGACTAGAGTGCAAACACTTCCGGTGAGGGTTGGATGCTCAATTCCTTGATTCCCGGCTTTCATGAGCTTTCTTCTCGCAAGTCTACTTGAACTTCATTTTGATATTCGAATTGGTAGGATTCATGAATCATTATATGATCGTGGCCCCACTTGTGCATGTATGACTTGGAGGATTGATTTATTTTTAACCAAGTAGGTAAAACCATTTTGCATTTAGTTGCATATAGTTTAGGTTGCATATAGTTTATTTACATTGAATAAATGTTGATACCCTTTGTTTCTCTCTTGGCTTAAGCATGAGGACATGCTTGGTTTAAGTGTGGGGAGGTTGATAAACCTCATTTGTAGGGCTTATCTTATGCTTGATTTAGGAGATTTTATAACCTTTTACCCACATTTATTCAATGAAATAGCATGGTTTTATAACTTCTCCCTTAATTGTGCTTAAGTGTAAAAACATGCTTTTAAGCCTTTAATTTGATAATTTTAATTCATCCTTTATTTCATAAGATGCCTTGATGTGTTTGCTAGTAATCTCAGGGTGAAATAGGCTAGGCATGGATCAAAGGAAGCAAGGAAGGAAGCATGCAAGTGGAGAGAAGCACAAAAAGCCAAAGAATTGATCTCGGCCAAGCACGCGTACGCGCACAAGGCGCTCGCGCGCACATCGCAGAATTAGCCAGGGACGCGCACGCGTACCGTGCGCACACGCGTCGTAGTCCGCACGTGATTCTGTTATTGCAACACGTGCCTGGAGATTTTGGAAGGTTTCAGCAACCAACTTTGGCGCCAAAATGCATATAAGAGCCAAGGATTGAAGGGGATTGACACACATTCACATCCATAGACTCATTTTACAAGTTTTCTTAGATATTTTTAGTTAGTTACATTTGTAGAGAGAGAAACTCCAACCTCTCTCTAGGATTCATCTTCATTTTCTCAATTCTCAACCATTCCTTGGTGAGATCTATTGCAACTCTCATTTTACTTTGTTCATGTTGTAGATCATCTTCTCTAATCTCAATTAGTGTTTGTAATTGTTCAATTCTCATAGATCTTAGGTTTAACTTTGTTGTTTTGGATTCTATTAATTCATTGAAGATCTCATTTTCATTGTTGTTCATTATTGATTGTTGTTAATCTCTTGTGTTAAATTACTTTGATTCTAAATCTTTTCTCAATTTTACTATGTCTTTCAATCTTGCTCCCCAAGTGTTTGAGAAAATGCCAACTTTAGATATGGAGTAGCATCCCTTCACTTGGCCTAGTAGTTGAGTCATTGGAGACACTTGAATAATGGATGTCAATTGTTGATTAAGAATTGAGAATTTCTAATTGACTTAGAGTGCACTAAAGCTAGACTTCCCTAGGGTAAGACTAGGACTTGTGACTCAAGTTAGTTACTTTTACTTGACTTTCCTCTATAATTAGGGGTTAACTAAGTGAAGCAACACTCCCTTGTTATCACAATTGAAGGAAGCTATAGTGATGGAACTTCCAATGTTCAACCTTGGCCAAGGCTTTTAATATTGATTAATTGTTGTTTTCTTTTATTAGCACTTTTGTGCCACACTCTTCAAGCCACAAAAGACCACTTAACCAATAACATGCATCCTTGTAGCATTCTTAGGGAAGAACGACTCGGGACTAATACTCTCGGTTATAGATTGTAGAATTGTTTGATGATGGATTTTGCGTCGGTTTAGACTATACTACGATTGATTACTTGATAATTTCTATACCGGCAAAAATTCATTCATCAATGATGCATGCCTGTCCTATGGCTAATGATATCATCTGTTGGTTATATAGCCAGCCCGACATGTCTTGGTAGCTAACCATGGACAGAAACACCCATCGCGAAGCAAGTGGGTTTGAGCTACAACCCCTTGCTACTACCCGCTTAACCCAGAGCAAGTGGGAGAACCACTACTACCGCTATTACCCAGGTAGGTGATAAGTGAATATCTTATACCCTTATTCATAGCATTTTTCTAGTGTTTTTAGTTATATTTTAGTGAAAAATTCATCTTTTTATGATAATTTGAGTTTTTGTATTTTTCCTATGATTTTAGGTGAATTTTGGACACGTTTGGCAGAATCTTGATCTGGGATGAAGAAAAGATAGCAGATGCTGTCAATCCTTCACGGCATTTGAAAACCAACTTCCAAAGCTTTCCAACAATATATAAAAGTTTATACTTCTCTTCCAGATCACTGCCACAAAACTAGCGTTGAACATTCACATCTAGAGTTTAATGCCCAAAGGGGAGCAAGCCCAGCGTTGAACGCCCAAAGCTGGCATTCAATGCCACCAAGGGAGCAAGGAATCAGCACGCTTACCCCCTAATGGCCGTTTAACGCCTAGAAGCTCAAGTTGAACGCCAAGCATAAGAAGCACATGACCAAAGTGGATTTTAGCACTCTTTAGCTTGTTTTAGTTTATCTTTGTAACTTTTAATTTAAATTAACATCTTTTAGGGTTAAGCATCTCCTATTTAAAGAGGAGATCACTAAGGTTTAGGAAAACACAGATTATTATTTTTGGATCTTAGTTTTCTCTGTAAAGTATGAGTAACTAAACCTCCTAGGTTAAGGTTAGGAGCTCTACTCATCTCTATGGATTGATACCATTACTATTCTATTTTAATATATGTTTGATTCAGTTCTAAGGTTTGTTTTTGTTCTTCATCCAAATGAGACTAGGTATGTCCCTTACTCTACATGAGTTCCTGTAATACTCAAAAAAGGTCACATGAGCTACAGGTGGAAAACGTTCCTCCTAAATAAAACAAGTTATCTCGGCTAATTGAGGATATGTGACATATAACCTGGTTAGTTGTGGGTAATTGAGATTTCTGTGGCGCTAAACTAGTTTTCTAAACTTCACCCTCTGATTCGAAAGATCTGACCTTGTCTGTGATGTTTTAAGTAAGATTGGAGGAGATTAATTTACTGAATAGACAGGTTTTAATCACTTACAGTTTGTCATAGAATGAATCATTCATTGTTAAAATAGTTGGTAAGAAGTATTAATCTGGAAAGGTGAATATCTCTGAGACCTTAACTGTTCTCTTATTTTTGTCTCTACATCAACTTTTTATTGCGTTCTTCATTATTGTGCCTTATGCGAATTCAACAAACAACCACTCTTTTTCTATTCGCCTGACTAAGTCCAGCAAGATAGCTATTGCTTGCTCAATCCAACAATCCTCGTAGGATCGACCCTCACTCACCTGAGGTATTACTTGGACGACCCGGTGCACTTACCGGTGAAGTTGTGTGAGTTTAATTTTGCGCACCAAGTTTTTGGCTCCATTGTCGGGGATTGTTCGAGATTGACAACTACTGGTTGTCTTGTTGCTTAGATCAGGTATTTTTAATAGTTTTTCTTTTAATCGTGTTTGTTATTTCTTTTCTTAAAATTTTTCAACAATTTTTCATCTTTAGTCGTCTTTTTCTCTTTTTCAAATTTTGTGTCAAATTTTAAGTTTGTTGTTCCTAAGTAATCTTGGTCAATTATTTTCCTTTCTTCTTGATTTTCGAAAAATTTTTCTTATTTGCTTTATTGATCCTTTGATTTCTATCTTATTTTACCTCTTATTTCTTTCTTTGTGTTCGAATCTTTTGGTGTTTTTCTCTAGTTTAATTTCAAAACTTTTAAGTTTGGTGTCTTTTAGTGTTTCTTTCTCTACTTTTCTCAAAAATTGTGTTATTTTATTTCAAAATCTTTAAGTTTGGTGTCCATTTAGTGTTTTTCTTTTCTCTTTAATTTCAAAAAAAAGCTTTTCTTTTAAATTTTCAAAAATTTTGAATCTTTTTCTTTCTTGATTTGAAAATTTTAAGTTTGGTGTCCCGTTAGTAATCTTTTTACTTAATTTAATTTTCTTATTTATCTTTTCTATCTTTAAATCTTTATCTTATGTTTTTCTTTGATTTTCAAAATTTTGTTATCTTATCTTTATTTTAAAAATTCAAATTTTAAAAGTTTAGTATTTTGAATTTTTCTTCTAAATTTGAATTTTAAAATTTTTCTACTAAATTTGAATTTTAAAATTTTTAAATTTTAAAACTTATCTTATCTTATTTCTTTCTCTTGACTTCTTCATTCCAACTTTCGAATTTTAAAATCTCTCTTTGACTTTCTCCTTTTTAATTTTCAAAATCCAATATTCTATCTTGATTTTCAGATCTTGTTAGTTACTTGTTTATTTTAATTTTAAAAGTTTGGTGTCTCTTTAATTCTTCTTTCTCTTTCTTCTTTCTTCAAAAATTTTTTTCTTTCTCTCTCTTTATTTTCGAAAATTCTTCACTTAAAGACACCTCTATTCTTTTTAATCTATCTCATTTGATTTCTCTATTATAGTTTCTCATAGAGAGTCATCTATACTCTGACATAGAGATTCCTTTCTTTTCTTCTTCTTGGTTTGTTTCTTCTTGTTTATGAGTAGGAACAGGGATAGAGAACCCTTTGTTGATCCTGATCCTGAACCAGAGAGGACCTTGAGGCAATGTCTGCAATAAGCTCAAGCTAGCAAAGCCAGAAGGAATCTCACAGATTCTCTAGAGCAAGAAGCTGAAGATACAACCATGGCAACTAATCCAAATAATGGAAGAGATGCAAAGAAAGTCCTTGGCTCTTACACTGCACCCACATCTGACATCTATGGGTGCAGTATCTCCATACCTGCCATTGGTGCAAACAACTTTAAGCTTAATCCTTAACTAGTCACTCTAGTACATCAGAATTACCAGTTTCATAAACTCTCGCAGGAGGACCCCAACAAATTTATCTCTAATTTCCTGCAAATCTATGACACTGCCAAGACTAATGGAGTAAATCCAGAGGTTTATAAGCTCATGCTCTTCCCATTTGCTATAAGGAACAGAGCACGGCTGTGGCTGGATTCTTAGCCTAAAGAGAGTCTGGACACATGGGAGAAGGTGGTCAATGGATTTTTGACCAAGTTGTTTCCACCTCAGAAGCTGAGTAAGCTTAGGGTGGAAGTCTAAACTTTCAGACAGAAAGAGGGAGAATCCCTCTATGAAGTTTGGGAGAGGTACAAGCAGCTTATCAGAAGATGCCCTCCTGAGATGATCTCAGAGTGGACCATGTTAAAGATCTTCTATGATGGCCTCTCTAAGATATCCAAGATGTCACTAGACCATTCTTCTGGTGGCAAACTTCACATGAAGAAGACGCTTAAGGAGGCGCAGGAACTCATAGACATGGTTACCAACAACCAGTATATATACACTACTGAAAGGAACCCCGTGAACACTGGGGCTGCTCAAAAGAGAGGAGTCATGGAAGTGGACATTCTGGACGCCATCTTGGCTCAAAATAAGTTTATATCCCATCAGATCAACATGATCTCCCAGCACTTGAATGGACTACAGAACTCAGCTACCAACTCTCAAGAGGCAGCCTATGAGGGAGACGCTGATGACACTGCATGGATCACCATGGAGGAGGTGAACTACATGGGAAACTCCTCTAGAAACTCCAATAACAATTCGTATTTGAATACTTTCAACCAGGGATGGAGGAATAACCCAACTTCAGGTGGAGAGATCAGTAGAGGCCTCAACAAGGCTTCAACAATAATCAGAGTGGAATGAACCAGAATTGGTTCAACAACAGACCGTTCCAACCCTCTCAGCAACAGATGGAGACTCCCACACAGAGCCTCTCTGACCTAGCTAATATAGTATCTAACCTCTCCAAGACCATTCATAGTTTCTTGGCAGAAACTTGGTCATCCATTCGGAATCTAAAAATACAGGTAGGTCAGCTGAGCAAGAGGATACCCGAGACTCCCTCCAACACTCTTCCAAGCAACACTGAAATAAACTCAAGGGAAGAGTGCAAGGCCCTCACTATGGACACTAAGGCCGAACCCAAGGAGGAGCCTGCTACTGAGGAACTGAAGGAGATTAAGTCTTACGAGGAGAGTGGAAGTGTCAGCATGCACGTTCCCATAAAGATGGAGGAGCTTGAAGAACAACCCTCTCCAAACATGCAATAGGGGCCTGAGGATGAACAACTTGCTCAGTTTTTTACAGTTCTCAGGAAGCTATAACTTAATATCTCTTTTGCAGAGGTGTTGGAAAAGCAATTCCCCTTCTATAGCCTATATGAAAAGTGCCATCTCTGAAAAGAAGGCATTGAGGGGAGACGAGACCGTGGTACTGACCAAGGAATGCAGTGCCCTTGCCAAAAGAAGTAGCCTTCGAAGATGCCAGATCTCGGAAGCTTCCTGATTTCCTGTACTATAGAGACCATCACTTTTGAGAAGGCATTGTGTGAAGCTTGGCTCCAGCATTAACCTTATTCCTCTCTCTGTGATAAGGAAGCTGGGAATCCAAGAGGTGCAGCCCACCAGGATCTCACTGGAGATGGCAGATAAGTCCCTGAAATGGGCAAATGGCATGGTGGAAAATGTCCTTGTAAAGGTTGAAGACCTTTACCTCCCTGCGGACTTCATGATACTAGACACTAAGGAGGACAGAGACAACTCCATCATCCTTGGAAGGCCTTTCCTACCTACAGCAAAGGCCTTACTTGATGTGCAAAAAGAAGAGCTAGTCCTGAGTTTGTGGGAGGATCATATCCTGTTTGAGATGCCCAACCCTCAGTCACTCTCAGATAAAAGAGGTACCACTGTACAACACTTAATGTTTCAGCCCTCTCTCTCTCAGTACAGAGTCTTAAAGAGCCCCCAGACATCAAATTTAAGTTTGGTGTTGGGCATCCATTACCAGCTACTAAGGAATGAGGCACCAAGAAGAAGGTACCCAAGGGCTAGAGGAATAAGAAGATTCCAACTGAAGACTTCTCACTTGGCATGCGAGTTGTCTTTACTAGAAGTCCAGTCATTCTACATACTGTGAACAGGATCCTGTCTCTGGAGCATGTTGAATTAATCCATGAGAGCACAGGAAGAAAGTTCACCATGAGGGGCAAAGATCTGACCCCCTATCAACCTCCAGAAAGGAGATATCGATCAAGCTAATGATGGTGAAAAAGCGCTTGTTGGGAGTCAACCCAACCATATGTATAGTATTTCTATTTTCCTTCTTTTCATTTTAGTTTGCTTTTATATTATTTTATTTGCTAGTAATTTCTATAGTTTTCCTTTGTTTTTTAACATTTGTGATCATGTGTAGCACCTAGAACAGAAGCAGAAACACGTAGGAGTGAAAACAGAACACCTTGAAGGTACCTCTTACTGGCGTTAAATGCCAGAACTGGCATCCAGCGCTAGAAAGGGAGGGAGCAAAGGCGTTCAACACCCATTAAGGAAGCTTTGGACCATTTTCTTGGATTTCCCTTGGGCATTCAACGCCCAAACCGCCCAAACCTGGCGTTGAATGCCCCACCAACTCAAAAACAAAAGTGTTTCCCTACCTAGCGTTCAATGCCCATACCTGGCATTGAACGCTCAGGAGGGGGCCAGGAAAACTCAGCATTCGAAGCTTATAGCCAGTGGGTCCCACCCAATCCCCACCTACCCCACCTATCATTCACTTCCTCCCTTCTCTCTCCTCTCACACCCCATATTCCATCCACATTCATCCATTCATTCATCCTTCACATCCCAATCACCTTTTCCTCTTCCCAATACACACTCATAAATCCAATAACCTTCCTTTTCCACCAACCCCACCCACTTCAAATTTAAAATTTCCCCCCATCTTTCCCTCCCATATGACCAAACCATACCCTCCACCCACTATAAATATACCCTCATTCCATCCTTCAAACACACACTTTTCATACTCCTCACCTCCTCCACCATAATCTCCATTCACTTCCCTTATTCCTTCTCCATCCCAAAATGGCCGAAGCCTCTTTACCCCCTCCTTTTTATCTTCTTCTTCCTTCTTCTACTATTTTCTTTTTCTTTTGTTACTATTTGCTCGAGGATGAGCAAGTTCTTAAGTTTGGTATTGAAATGCTTCGCTTTTTGTTTTCTATTCCTAATCTTTATGGCACCAAAAATTGGAGAATCCTCAAGGAAGAGAATAGGAAAAGCCCCCGCTTCCACCTCTGAACCTTGGAAAACATAGAGATTCATCACCAAAGCACATCAATACCACTTTTATGACGTGGTGAGGCATAAAAAGGTGATTCTCGAGGTCCCCTTTACGCTCAAGGAAGATGAGTATCCAGAGATCCAACAAGAAATCTGGAGAAGAGATTGGGAAATTCTGGCCCATCATATTTTAGAAGTTGGAACGTTAATGGTGCAAGAATTCTTTGCCAATGCCTGGGTCACCAAGAAGCACGACACTAGTGTGAACTCGGAGCCCAAAAACTGGTGCACCATGGTTAGAGAACAAATCCTAGATTTCAGCCTGAAAAGTGTGAGATTGGCACTGCAATTACCTCAGATGCAAGATGACCCACACTCTTACACTCGAAGGGTTAACTCTGACCAAAGGCTGGAGCAAGTCCTTGTAGATATCTGTGTGGAAGGAGCTCAATGGAGGAGGGATGCACAAGGCAAGCCTTACCAACTAGGTAGGCTTGACCTCAAGCCTGTAGCTAGAGGATGGTTGGAGCTTATCCAACACTTCATCATCCCTACAAGTAATCGATCTGAGGTTTCCATTGACAGAACAATAATGATTCATTGCATCATGCTCGAGAATGAGGTGGAGGTACACGAGTTAATTTCTCAAGAGATTTACAAGATAGCAGAAAAGGCCTCCACCCAAGCACAACTAGTGTTTCCCCACCTTATCTATCGCCTGTGCAATTTAGCTTAAGTTCGCATAGGAGGTGACACCCTCATTGAGATGGACATACCCATCATAGAAAGGAGGATGGAGCATGTCCGGGAGCCTGCACACGGACCACAGCATGAGCCTATTCAGTCGCCTCCACCAAAGATCCTAGAGATGCCTCAGGAAATGTAGTTTCCTCCCCGTGACTATTGGAATCAACTAACTATATCTCTAGGGGAGCTGACTTTGTCTGTGGATCAGCTGAGGATAGAGCATCAAGATTAATTGCCATCCTCCACCAGATGATAGAAGATCAGAGGAGTATAAGGGAGGAGCAACTGAGACAGGGGCGCGATATTGAGGAGCTTGAACAGTCCAAAGAATTCCCCGGAGGGAGCAGTAGCCGCTGTCACTAAGGTGGTTTAGTTTCATCCTCTCTTCATCTATTTTATTTCTGTTTTCATTGAACTTTATTTTATTTTATTATCTGTCTTCTATTCTAGTGCATGATCACATTTAGTATTGCGTTCCTGATGAGCAGACAACTTATACGCTTTTTGGCATTGTTTTTAGTATGTTTTTAGTATATTTTAGTTTGTTTTTATTATATTTTTATTAGTTTTTAGTCAAAATTCACTTTTCTGGACTTTACTATGAGTTTGTGTGTTTTTCTGAGATTTCAGGTATTTTCTGGCTGAAATTGAGGGCCCTGAGCAAAAATCTAATTCAGAGGCTGAAAAGGACTGCAGATGCTGTTGGATTCTGACCTCCCTGCACTCGAAGTGGATTTTCTGGAGCTACCGAAACCCAATTGGTGCGCTCTCAATGGCGTTGAAAAGTAGACATCCTGGGCTTTCCAGCAATGTATAATAGTTCATACTTTGCTCGAGATTTGATGGCCCAAACCGGCGTTTCAAATCAGCTTCAGAATTCCCAGCGTTTAACGCCGGAACTGGCATAAAAATTGGAGTTAAACGCCCAAACTGGCATAAAAGCTGGCGTTTAACTCCAGAAAAAGTCTCTACACATGAAAGCTTCAATGCTCAGCCCAAGCACACACTAAGGGGACCCCGGAAGTGGATTTTTACGTCATTTACTCATTTCTGTATACCCTAGGTTACTAGTTCACTATTAATAGGACCTTTTGACATTGTATCTCGACCTCATGACACTTTACACGTTTCTCATTGTATCTTCTACAGCATGAGTCTCTAAACCCCATGGTTGGGGGTGAGGAGCTCTGCTGTGTCTTGATGGATTAATGCAATTACTACTATTTTTCATTCAATCACGCTTGCTTCTATTCTAAGAATTCACTTGTTCTTCAACTTGATGAATGTGATGATCCGTGACACTCATCATCATTCTCGCTTATGAACGTGTGCCTGACAACCACCTCCGTTCTACTTTAGATTGAGGGAATATCTCTTGGATTCTTTAATCAGAATCTTCGTGGTATAAGCTAGAATTGATGGCGGCATTCAAGAGAATCCGGAAGGTCTAAACCTTGTCTATGGTATTCTGAGTAGGATTCAAGGATTGAATGACTGTGACGAGCTTCAAACTCTTGAGGGCTGGGCGTTAGTGACAGACGCAAAAGAATCATTGGATTCTATTCCAACCCGATTGAGAACCGACAGATGATTAGCCGTGCTGTGACAGAGTGCGTTGAACATTTTCACTGAGAGGATGGGAGGTAGCCATTGACAACGGTGAAACCCTACATACAGCTTGCCATGGAAGGAGTCTTGCGTGCTTGAAGAAGAAGACAGTAGGAAAGCAGAGATTCAGAAGATAGAGCATCTCCAAAACCTCAACCTCTTCTCCATTACTGCAAAACAAGTATTTAGTTCATGTTCTTTTACTTTTTACAATCAACCCTGATAATTATTGATATCCTGACTAAGAGTTACAAGATAACCATAGCTTGCTTCAAGCCGACAATCTCCGTGGGATTGACCCTTACTCACATAAGGTATTACTTGGACGACCCAGTGCACTTGCTGGTTAGTTGTGTGGGATTGCAAAAGTGTGATTGCAATTTCGTGCACCAGTTCCCTTCCAGTATAATTTTCTTTTCTTTGTTTTGTTATAAGATGTTTCATGTATCCCTTAGCAAGCTTGAAAGAAAAATTTATTGAAAAAGGAATAGTAAAGATGCCCAAGGTTTCGAGTTATATCATGATTTATTCCAATTACTTTGATGTGGTGGCATTGTCTTTACTTTCTGAATATATGAATCAACTGTGCATATTTGATATTGAACTTAAGCATGCTGGCTCTTGAAAGGACAGTGAATTTTGAGAATTATTATTGATTCTCTGAAAAATCAAAAGAATTGATTCTTGAAGTAAAAGAAAAATAAAAAAAAAGAAAAGAACAAGGATCCAAGACTTTGAGCATCAACGGTTAGGAGGGTTAAAATTGGCCTAAAAAGCTCAAATGAATTGCTATCCCTAACTAAATGCTTGTGGTGTGAAGGTGTCAAGAAAATCTTGAGACTAAGCATTTAAAGTCGTGATCCAATGCAATTAAGAGTACGCTTAAGAACTCTGAGCACCACTGTCTGGGAATTTGAGCATAGCTAAATTTGAATCCAAAGGGTTCCCCCAATTAAGTGCTTGTGGCGTTTATGTATCTGGTGGTAATATTTGAAAGCAAAACACTTAGAGTCACGGCTAGGCTCAGTACAAAGCACCAAAAAGAATTTGTGTTCAAGAATCAAGAAAAATAAAAGAGGGAAATCAATAATACCATCCGGATTCTAGTTCCAAGGGATGCCAATATTTCTGAGCTTCAAAGAAAAGCGAGATGCCAAAGTTATTCAGAAATAAAGAGCTAATAGCCCCACTCAATAATTGGAATTGAGCTTCATGGACAACTCAAAAACCTTATGTATTTTTATGTCCCATTTAGTCCTATCATGTTTTTGGTTGCTTGAGGACAAGCAACCGTTTAAGTTTGGTGTTGTGATAAGTGAATATCTTATACCCTTTTTCATAGTATTTTTCTAGTTTTTTTAGTTATATTTTATTAAGTTTTAGTATGTTTTAGTGTAAAATTCATCTTTTGGATACTACTTTGAGTTTTTGTGTTTCTCCTATGATTTTAGGTGAATTTCAGACAAGTTTGGCAGAATCTTGATCAGGAACAAAGAAAGGATAGCAGATGCTGTCAATCCTGACCTTTGTGCATTCCAAAGAGCATATCGTAAACTATAGATGTTTAATTGGTGCGGTTTTTATGGCGTTAGAAAGCTAACTTCCAATGCTTTCTAGCAATATATAATAGTCTATACTTCTCATCCATATCGCTGCCTAAAACTAGCGTTGAACATCCACATCTGGAGTTCAACGCCCAAAGGGGAGCAAGCCCAGCGTTGAACGCCCAAAGCTGGAGTTCAACACTCACCCCCTAATGGGCGTTCAACGCCCAGAAGCCCAAGTTGAACACCAGGCATACGAAGCACATGACCAAAATAGACCAAAAGTGGATTTTAGCACCCCTTAGCTTGTTTTAGTTTATCTTTGTAGCTTTTAATTTAAATTAACATCTTTTAGGGTTAAGCATCTCCTGTTTAAAGAGGAGATCACTAAGGTTCGGAGAGACACAGATTATTATTTTTAGATCTTAGTTTTCTCTGTAAAGTATGAGTAACTAAACCTTCTAGGTTAAAGTTAGGAGCTCTGCTCATCTCTATGGATTGATACTATTACTATTCTATTTTAATATATGTTTGATTCAGTTCTAAGGTTTGTTTTCATTCTCCATCCATATAAGATTGGGTATGTCCCTTTCTCTACACGAGTTTCTGTGATACTCGGAAAAAGGTCACTTGAGCTACAGCTTAAAAAAATTCCTCCTAAATCAACAAGTTATCTGGGATAATTGAGGATATGTGACATATAATCCAGTTAGTTGTGGGTAATTGAGAATTCTGTGACACTAAACTAGTTTTCTAAACTTCATCCTCTGATCCGAAAGATCTGACCTTGTCTGTGGCATTTTGAGTAGGATTGGAGGAGACTAATTCCCTAAACGAATAGGTTTTAATCACTTACAGTTTGCAATAGAATGAATCATTTATTGTTAAAATAGTTGGTAAGAAGTATTAATTCAGAATGGCGAATATTCCTAAGACCTTAACTGTTTTCTTATTACTGTTTCTACATCAACTTTTTATTGCGTTCTTCATTATTGTGCCTTATGCGAATTCAACAAACAACCACTCTTTTTCTATTCACCTGACTAAGTCCAACAAGATAGCTATTGTTTGCTCAATCCAACAATCCTCGTGTGATTGATCCTCACTCACCTGAGGAATTACTTGGACGACCCGGTGCACTTGTCGGTGAAGTTGTGCAAGTTTAATTTCGTGCACCAGTGGATGTTTAAAAGCTCAACCTGGAGCAAGTGAAATTATCCATTACTACTACTACTACCCAGGCATCACAATCACTGACTTGGAGGAAGCGGGACGAACCACAATCCTTGCTACTGCCTAGGTATCTCAAACATACATTCATTCAATTTAAAACAATCATCATTATTATCAAATCTCAAGCCTTGACCTGGAGCAAGCGGGACAAACCACTATCATTGCTACTACCCAAGTATCACAAACATACATTTATTCAATCTTAATCAATTATCATTATTTTCACATTCATCATTTCCAACACTCTTCAATAACAAATCTCCACTTTACCTCTTTCATCACTAACAAGATATTTTTCCCAACAGTCTCTACCATACTCCACTAGCCACAATATATCTACTAGGCTTTAAATGAGAGTTATAAAGGTTTTGAAAGCTAGAAGAATGGTTTAAAAATACAAAAGTTTATATTTCAGCAGGGGCTGTGCATACGCACACCCCTGCCGTGCGTACGCACACGGCTAAAAATGGGTGATCGCGTATGCAACCCCTTTGCTCGCGTACACGAGTGTTCCAAGCCAAATGGACAGCTAGAGTCGCGTGTGTTCCTTGTGTACGCATGCTTAGCAAAAATCTCAAAAAGCTGCTAAGTCCAGAATTTCTATTTTGCACACCAAACTTTGATCGCGTATAACTTTGTCGTTTTAAAACATTTTTCCTCCGTTCTTCAAATAGTATAAACCTCTAAGACCAAATTTTCTTTCAAGACAATTTTGATAAAATTCGAAGGTCCAGAGGCCAATTTATTCTCTGCAATAGTTGGCCAAAAATCAGAGTTTTCATAAAATTTTACAAACCTCCATTTTCAAAACATACCAATTCCAAACCCTTTTAAAAACCAACCCAAACCTTACCAAATCATCATCAAACATTCCCAACTCATATTTCCAACCTCCTCATTCATCCCACCACCTTCCAATTCTCCACTATCATCAATCTCAACTCATTATTTCAAATTCAAACAATATTCAATATACATCATCAATTATTTATATCAATACAATATCAACTTTTACCACCAATATAGTACCAACAACAACTTCAAATTCATTAACCATTATACATATACCGAGTTACACACACATCATCCAAACAAGCCTCTATCACACCCTCCAAAACCATTAACTACACACATAATAATAAATATCAACCAATCACTACATGACAATTCAATTCATATCTTAAGGTCACTAGCCTAGGTTTTCACGATATATTATATTTTAGATACGAGAAACCAAAACCATACCTTGGCCGATTCTTCGATGAACCCAGAATAACTCAAGTGTTCCCTGCACCATAAGCTATCAACCTCAGCTTTTAAAATTGATCATAAGCTTTAATTTCCTCAATTAAGTTCTAATTTCACAAGTTTGACTTCCAATTTGATTTTTCACCAACAACATTCAATCTAAACCACATACATCACTATAATTAATTTCTAAACTCAAAATCTTAATAATCCCACAAGAGGGTTAGGGTTTTTATCTTGCCTATAGCTCAAGTGAGCAAAAACCAACAAAACGCGTAAGCTAATTCGAACCTAAACACCGAAATTAAACAATTTTCAACATAATTGTTCATCAAATTCAAAATTTAGGAAGAAGAAAACAGAAACTAAAAAGTAGTTTTCATAAATAATCAATGACTGGGCTTAGTAGAGCTCGCCACTGCGGTCATGTGGCCGCAAATGGTGCAGCGATCAGAGCTCCGGATTGAAAGTTATTGAGAATTGAAATTTGAGTGAGGGTTTTGCTCTTTCCTTCACCCCCCCTTTCCTATGGCTTCAGCGTGTTTTCATTTTGGGGAAGGAACAAAGAACTGAGCTCTTTGTGTTATAATGGATTGGGTTGGGCCTTTGGCCCAATACGGGCCCGATTCGTCCGGTTCGGCCTGTTTGGTCAATCTTGGGCCAAATTCTTAAAAATTAGTGTCAAAATTCTTATTTTATTTAGCTCTATGGTGTACGAAAATTAGACTCACACTATATAATTCCGCAAACTAACCAGCAAGTGCACTGGGTCGTCCAAGTAATACCTTACGTGAGTAAGGGTCGATCCCACGGAGATTGTTGGCTTGAAGCAAGCTATGGTTATCTTATTATTCTTAGTCAGGATACCAATAGGGTTCTTTAGTTTCAATTGTAAAAAGTAAAAGAGCATGAAATTAGTAATTGTTACGCAGTAATGGAGAGTGTGTTAGAGTTTTGGAGATGCTTTGTCTTCTGAATCTCTACTTTTTTACTGTCATCTTCTTCACGCATGCAAGGTTCCTTTTATGGCAAGCTGTGTGTTGGTGGATCACCGTTGTCAATGGCTACCATCCGTCCTCTCAGTGAAAATGGTCCAGGTGCGCTGTCACTGCACGACTAATCATCTGTCGGTTCTCACTCATGCTGGAATAGGATCCATTGATCCTTTTGCGTCTGTCACTACACCCAACACTCGCGAGTTTGAAGCTCGTCACAGTCATCCAATCCCTGAATCCTACTCGGAATACCACAGACAAGGTTTAGACTTTCCGGATTCTCAAGGATGCTGCCAATGGATTCTAGCTTATACCACGAAGATTCTGATTAAGGAATCCAAGAGATACTCATTCATTCGAATATAGAATGGAGGTGGTTGTCAGGCATGCGTTCATAGATTGAGAATAGTGATGACTGTCACGGATCATCATATTCATCATAGTGAAGTGCGAATGAACATCTTAGATAGAAACAAGCGTGTTTGAATAGAAAACAAAAATAATTGCATTAATTCATCGAGATGCTGTAGAGCTCCTCACCCCCAACAATGGAGCTTAGAGACTCATGCCGTCAAAGATTAAAAAGTTTAGATCTAAAATGTCATGAGACATAAAATAAGTCTCTAAAAGTTGTTTGAATACTAAACTAGTAACCTAGGTTTACAGAAAATGAGTAAACTAAGATGGATAGTGCAGAAATCCACTTATGGGGCCCACTTGGTGTGTGCTGGGGCTGAGACTTAAGCTTCTCATGTGCCTGGGCTGTTTCTGGAGTTAAACATCAGGTTGTAACCTGTTTCTGGCGTTTAACTCAAACTTGCAACATGTTTCTGGCATTCAACAGCAGAATGCAACATGGAATTGGCATTAAACGCCAGTTTATGTCATTTATCTTCACAAAAAGTATGAACTATTATATATTACTGGAAAGCCCTGGATGTCTACTTTCCAACCCAATTGAGAGCGCTCCAATTGGACTCCTATAGCTCCAAATTCATTCCGAGTGCAGGGAGGTCAGAATCCAACAGCATCAGTAGTCCTTTTTCAGCCTAAATCAGATTTTTGCTCAACTCCCTCAATTTCAGCCAGAAAATATCTAAAATCATAGAAAAACACACAAACTCATAGTAAAGTCCAGAAATATAAATTTTTCCTAAAAACTAATAAAAATATATTAAAAACTAACTAAAACACACTAAAATCTACATGAAATTACCCCCAAAAAGCGTATAAAATATCCGCTCATCACAATACCAAACTTAAACTGTTGCTTGTCCCCAAGCAACTAGATAAATAAAATAGGATAAAAAAAATTAAGAAGCAATAATATCTCAGAGTTTCAAGTGAAGCTCAGATTCTAATTAGATTAGCGGAGTTAGTAGCTTTTTGCTTCCGAACAGTTTTGGCATCTCACTTTATCCTTTGAAATTCAAAATGATTGGCATCCATAGAAACTCAGAATTCAGATAGTATTATTGATTCTCCTAGTTTAGTATGTTGATTCTTGAGCACATCTATTTTTTGAGTCTTGACCGTGGCCCTAAGCACTTTGTTTTCCAGTATTACCACCGGATACATAAATGCCACAGACACATAACTAGGTGAGCCTTTTCAGATTGTGACTTAGCTTTGCTCAAGTCCCTAATTCGAGGTGTCCAGAGTTCTTAAGCACACTCTTTTGCTTTGGATCACGACTTTAACCACTCAGTCTCAAGCTTTTCACTTGGACCTGCATGCCACAAGCTCATGGTTAGGGACAGCTTAATTTAGCCGCTTAGGCCTAGATTTATTTCCTTGGGCCCTCCTATCCATTGATGCTCAAAGCCTTGGATCCTTTTTACCCTTGCCTTTTGATTTAAAGGGCTATTGGCTTTTTCTACTGCTCCTTCTTCTTCTCTCTTTTTTTTCACTGCTTTTTCTTGATTCAAGAATCACTTTCATGATTTTTCAGATCAACAATAATATTTCTCTTATTCATCATTCTTTCAGAAGCCAAAAATTTTAACATTCATAAAATTCAATATAAAAAATATGCACTGTTCAGGCATTCATTCAGAAGACAAAAAGTATTGCCACCAGATCTAAATAATTAGAATTTTCCTTATTAAAAACTCAAAAAAAAATTTCCTCTTTATTCTAAAAATCTACTATTTTATTCATGTTTGATGATGATGAGAAAAATAAATTATAGCTTAATTGGAGATAAAATCAAAATAGATATACTAATTACTACTACTCATATATAACTTCTAAGATAAATTCCTAATAAGAACAACTATCACAGAGTTAAGGCTAAGATTAGGACTCAACAACCTTTATTTTGGGAGGTGGATGCTCCTTTAATCTGTGGGGTGCTTGGCCCTTCAAGAGACAGCTTCTGACGCTTCAGTCCATGCCCTTGCTCTTCTTGTTCTTTAAGCAGTTTGCAAAGCATGCAATTTTGATTTTGCTGTTCTTCCTTTAGTTGCTCCATAGCTTCTTACAATTTGGTGACAGATGCTTCAAGATGCTCCCAGTATTCAATTTGAGAAATTTTCGGGAGGAACTCCTGTGCTTTCCTCTTGATGGGGTCGTCCTGCATTTGTTGTCCTTCCATTGAATTTTTTGTGATTGGTCGCTCAACTGAGATATACTCAGTTACTCCCATCTTCACCCCTGCATCTTTACATAGCATAGAGATTAAGCTTGGATAAGCCAATTTGGCATCTTTGGAGTTCTTGTTTGCAATTGTGTAGAGTTCACAAGAAATCAGCTGATGAACTTCCACTTCTTTTCCAAGCATAATGCAATGGACCGTTACTGCTCTTTTGATGGTGACTTCAGAGCGGTTGCTAGTGGGTAGTATAGAACGCCCAATGAAGTCCAGCCAGCCTCTGGCGACTGGTTTGAGATCTTCTCTCTTGAGTTGATTTGGGACACCCTTTGTGCTGGTTATCCACTTGGTTCTAGGGAGGCATATATCCTCTAGAATTTCGTCCAAGCCCTTATTTGTTCTCATCATTCTCCTATTAAAGGAGTCTGTGTCATCTTTCAGCTGAAGTAGCTTAAAGATCTCCCTGATTTTGTCAGGGTGAAGGTGAACAATCTTCCCTCTGACCAAGGTCTGATAGTCATAGAAGGTGGTTCCAGCTATTCTCTGTCTATCTGTTTGCCACAGATTAGAGTAGAATTTCTGAACCATATTTCTTCCCACCTTTGTTTCAGGATTAGCTAGGATTTCCCAGCTCCTGTTTCGAATTTGCTCTTAGATCTCCGGATATTCGTCTTCTTTCAGATCGAATTTAACTTTCGGGATCACTGACCTTAGACCCACTATTTTGTAGTAATGGTCTGAATGTTCTTTGGTTAAGAACTTCCCTTGATTCCAAAGTGGTTTTGAAATATTCTCTTTCTTGCCTCTTGGAGTGGTTTGTTTTCCCTTAGGAGCCATGATCTTAGTGGGTATTGGTTTAGTGATCATGGATAAACACACCAAACTTAGAGATTTGCTTGTCTTCAAGCAAAAGAAAAGAAAGGAGAAGGATAGAAGGAGAGCCAATTTCAAATGGTGGAGGAGAGGAGGGAGGCCGAATGTGGATTTAAACGGAAGGGGGTGGGTTTTCGAAAATTTTGAAAAAGATAAGATAGAAGATATGATTTGTAAAAGATAAGTATGATAGGAAAAAGATATAATTGAAAATTTGAAAAGTTATGAAAGATATTTGAAAAAGATAAATCTGAATTTTGAAAAGAAGATATGATGAGTTTAAAAAGATTTAAAAAGAATTTGAAAAGATTTGAAAAGAATTTAAAAAGATAATTGAGTTTTGAAAAGGTTTGAGAAGATTTTGAAGAAGAATTAAGAAACAAGTTTAGGATTAAAAATTTTTGGAATTGAAGTTGAAATATGAGAGTTTGTAACATGTTTACGCAAGAAATCATGAATTAAAACATGAAAAATAGAAAAAATTTGAAGTGAAAAACGAATTTACCTCCTCCCCATAATCCTGGCGTTAAACGCCCAAACGCTGCATGTTTTGGGCATTTAATGCCCAGCTGTAGCATCTGGCTGGCGTTAAACGCCAGAAAATCCTTTATCACTGGGCGTTTTTCTGAACGCCCAGGATACTGTGAATCTGGTGTTAAACACCCAGAAGTTGCTTCTTTCTGGTGTTTAACGCCCAGATGGCTATCTCTACTAGTGTTAAATGCCCAGTAGATGCTCCTTTTGGGCGTTTAACACTCAAAACAGCTTTTACTGGCTTTTTCGCACTAGTGAGCTTCTTTTTACTATTTTATCCTCTGAATCCTTCTGTAACTCTGTGAACTCATGTAATTGCTATTTTACCTTGAAGATAATTAATATGAACTTGTAAAATTCAATTAATTAACAAAATGGCTGGGTTGCCTCCCAGCAAGTGCTTCTTTATTGTCTTTAGCTGGACTATTACTGAGCTTTAATCAAGTCTCAGTTTTGAGCATTCTCGCTCAAAATTGTTTTCAAGATAATGTTTGACTCTCTGTCCATTAACAATGAACTTTTTGTTAGAATCATTATCCTGAAGCTCTACGTATCCATATGGTGACACACT
Source organism: Arachis hypogaea (assembly GCF_003086295.3). Lineage (NCBI taxonomy): Eukaryota > Viridiplantae > Streptophyta > Magnoliopsida > Fabales > Fabaceae > Arachis > Arachis hypogaea. Next base: position 31,742,760 of record NC_092045.1, on the reverse strand, counting down.
TGTAATCACATATGGACCTCTCCACCGGGATTTCAATTTTCCGGGGAATAATCTGAGCCTAGAGTTAAACAGCAGAACTTTCTGCCCTGGCTCAAAGACTCTGGATGACAGCTTCTTATCATGCCATCTTTTTGCTTTCTCTTTGTAAATTTTTGCATTTTCGAAAGCATTGAGTCTGAATTCCTTTAGCTTATTTAACTGGAGCAATCGTTTTTCTCCAGCTAACTTGGCATCAAGGTTTAGGAATCTGGTTGCCCAATAGGCCTTATGTTCCAGTTCCACTGGCAAGTGACATGCTTTTCCATACACCAGCTGGTATGGAGAGGTCCCTATAGGAGTCTTGAATGCTTTCTGTATCCCCACAGAGCATCATCCAAGCTTCTTGCCCAATCCCTTCTACGGTTAATCATAGTCCGTTCCATGATTCTTTTAAGTTCTCTATTAGAGACTTCAGCTTTCCCATTTGTCTGTGGATGATATGGAGTTGCCACCCTGTGGCTGACTCCATATCGAACCATAGCAGAGTAAAGCTGTTTATTGTAGAAATGAGTGCCCCATCACTGATTAGTACTCTAGGGACACCAAATCTGCTGAAGATATGTTTCTAGAGGAATTTCAGCACTGTCTTAGTATCATTAGTGGGTGTTGCAATAGCTTCCACCCATTTGGATACATAATCCACTGCCACCATAATATAAGTATTTGAGTATGATGGTGGGAAAGGCCCCATGAAGTCAATACCCCATACATCAAACAACTCAATCTCCAAGATCCCTTGTTGAGGCATGGCATAACTGTGAGGCAGATTGCCAGATCTTTGGCAACTGTCACAATTAAGTACATACTCTTGGGAGTCTTTATGGAGAGTAGGCCAATAGAAGCCACATTGGAGGACTCTTGTGGCTGTTCGCTCACTTGCAAAATGTCCTCCATATTGTGATCCATGGTAATGCCATAGGATCTTCTGTGCTTCTTCTTTAGGCACACATCTACAGATTACTCCGTCTGCACATCTCTTGAAGAGATATTGTTCATCCCAAAGATAGTACTTTGCATCAGTGATCAATTTCTTTGATTGCTGCCTACTATACTCTTTGGGTATGAATCTCACAACCTTATAATTTGCAATGTCTGCAAACCATGGTACTTCCTGGATGGCAAAGAGTTGCTCATCCGGAAAGTTTTCAGAGATCTCAGTAAGAGGGAGGGACGCCCCTTCTACTGGTTCTATTTGGGACAGGTGATCTGCTTCTTGGTTCTCTGTCCCTTTTCTGTCTCTTATTTCTATATCAAACTCTTGCAGAAGCAACACCATCTTATGAGTCTGGTTTTGAATCCTGCTTTGTGAGTAGATATTTAAGAGTAGCATGGTCAGTATACACAATCACTTTTGATCCTACTAAATAAGATCTGAATTTGTCAATTGTGTAAACCACTACAAGTAACTCTTTTTCTGTGGTTGTGTGGTTCTTCTGTGCGTCATTTAAAACACGACTGGCATAATAAATGACATGCAAAAGCTTGTCATGCCTTTGTCCCAACACTAAACCAATGGCATGGTCACTGGCATCACACATTAGTTCAAATGGTAATGTCCAGTCTGGTGCAGAGATGACTGGTGCTGTGACCAGCTTAGCTTTCAGAGTCTCAAACGCCTGCAGACACTCCTTATCAAAGATAAATGGTGTGTCAGCAGCGAGCAGATTACTCAAAGGTTTGGCAATTTTTGAAAAATCTTTTATAAACCTCCTATAGAATCCTGCATGCCCCAGAAAGCTTTTGATTGCCTTAACATTGGCAGGCGGTGGTAATTTTTCAATTACCTCTACTTTAGCTTGATCCACCTATATTCCCTTGTTCGAAATTTTGTGCCTAAGGACAATTCCTTCAATCACCATAAAGTGACATTTTTCCCAGTTTAAAACTAGGTTAGTCTCTTGGCACCTCTTTAGAACAAGTGCTAGATGGTCAAGACAGGAGCTGAATGAGTCTCCAAATACTGAAAAGTCATCCATGAAGACTTCCAGAAATTTTTCCACCATATCAGAGAAAATAGAGAGCATGCACCTTTGAAAGGTTGCAGGTGCATTGCACAGACCAAATGGCATCCTTCTGTATGCAAATACTCTGGATGGACATGTGAATGCCGTTTTCTCTTGATCCTGGGGATATACTGCAATTTGATTTTAACCTGAATATCCATCTAGGAAGCAGTAATATTTATGAACTGCTAGTCTTTCTAGCATTTGGTCTAAGAATGGTAAAGGAAAATGATCCTTTCTTGTAGCTGTATTGAGCCTTCTATAATCAATACATATACGCCACCCTGTAACTGTTCTTGTAGGAACCAGTTCATTTTTTTCATTATGAACCACTGTCATGCCACCTTTCTTAGGGACGACTTGGACAGGGCTTACCCAGGGGCTATCAAAAATAGGATAAATAATCACAGCCTCTAGTAATTTAGTGACCTCCTTCTGCACCACATCCTTCATGGCTGGATTCAGCCGCCTCTGTGGTTGAACCACCGGCTTAGCGTCACCCTCTAATAGGATCTTGTGCATGCATCTGGCTGGGCTAATATCCTTAAGATCACTAATGGACCACCCAAGAGCTGTCTTGTGTGTCCTTAGCACTTGAATTAGTGCTTCCTCTTCCTGTGGCTCTAAGGTAGAGCTTATGATTACAGGAAAGGTGTCACCTTCTCCCAGAAATGCATATTTCAGGGATGGTGGTAATGGTTTGAGCTCGGGTTTGGGAGGTTTCTCCTCTTCCTGAGGGATTTTCAGAGGTTCTATTATTCTCTCTGGTTCCTCCAGATCAGGCTGAGCATCTTTAAAGATATCCTCTAGCTCTGATTCGAAACTCTTAGTCATATTAACCTCTTTTACCAGAGAGTCAATAATATCAATGCTCATGCAGTCATTTGGGGTGTCTGGATGCTGCATAGCCTTGACAACATTCAACTTAAACTCGTCCTCATTGACTCTCAGGGTTACTTCCCCTTTTTGGACGTCAATGAGGGTTCGTCCAATTGCTAGGAAAGGTCTTCCTAGAATGAGAGTTGCACTCTTGTGCTCCTCCATTTCCAGCACCACAAAGTCAGTGGGAAAGGCAAATGGCCCAACCTTGACAATCATGTCTTCAATCACGCCTGATGGGTATTTAATGGATCCATCAGCAAGTTGAAGACATATCCAGGTTGGTTTGACTTCTTCAGTCAAACCAAGCTTTCTGATAGTAGATGTAGGTATTAGGTTGATACTTGCCCCAAGATCACATAGAGCTTGCTTGGTACAAGTACCCTCTAATGTGCATGGTATCATAAAGCTTTCGGGATCTTTAAGCTTTTCTGGTAAGCTTTTCAGAATGACTGCACTGCATTCTTTAGTGAGGTAAACTTTTTCAGTTTCTCTCCAATCCTTCTTATGACTTAAGATCTCTTTCATGAACTTAGCATAAGAGGGTATTTGCTCAAGTGCCTCTACAAATGGAATCTTTATTTCTAGAGTCCTGAGGTAGTCTACAAAGTAGGGAAATTGCTTATCCTGTTCTGCTTGGCAGAGTTTCTGAGGATAAGGCATTTTGGCTTTGTATTCCTCAACCGTAGTTGCTGCAGGTTTATTGCCTACAGATGTGGGTTGAGAAGCCTTTTTAGAGGGGTTGCTATCAGCACTTGTATGTGTCTGAATCCCACTGGCATTTGAATGCCAGGGGTGGAAGCTGGAGTGGCGTTAGACGCCAACTCCTACCTGTTTCTGGCGTCTGAACGCCAGAACTGAGCTTTCTTTGGGCGTTTAATGCCAACTTCTTGCCTATTTCTGGCATTTGAACGCCAGAACTGAGCATGGGTTGGGCATTTAACGCCAGCTCTCCACCCTTTTCTGGTGTTTGAGCACCAGAATTATTCCTCTCTGGGCTCTTACTGTCCTCAGAGGGATTTTGGGTAGCATTTTGTTCATTTCTTGGCTTTCTGCTGCCTTGAAGTGAGGTATTTAATGTCTTCCCACTTCTTAATTGAACTGTTTGGCATTTTTCTGTTATTTATTTTGATAACTGTTGTTCTGTTTGCTTCAACTGCAACTCCATATTCATATTAGTCAGTCTTGTGTCTTGCAATATCTCCTTGAATTCGGCTAGCTATTTTGTTAGAAAATCTAATTGCTGATTGAATTCAGTAACTTGTTCTGCAGGACTGAGTTCGGCAGTTACTGTTTTAGCCTCTTCTTTCATGGAAGGTTCACTGCTTAGGTACAGATGTTGATTTCTGGCAACTGTATCAATGAGCTCTTGAGCTTCTTCAATTGTCTTTCTCATGTGGATAGATCCACCAGCTGAGTGGTCTAGAGAAATCTGAGCTTTCTCTGTAAGCCCATAATAGAAGATGTCTAACTGCACCCACTCTGAAAACATTTTAGAGGGGCATTTTCTTAGCATCTCTCTGTATCTCTCCCAGGCATCATAAAGGGATTCATTGTCTCCTTGTTTAAAGCCTTGGATGCTCAGCCTTAGCTGTGTCATCCATTTTGGAGGGAAATATTGATTCAAGAATTTTTCTAACAGCTATTTCCATGTCCTTATGCTAGCCTTAGGTTGGTTATTTAACCACCTCTTAGCTTGGCCTTTTACAGCAAATGGAAACAGTAACAATCTGTAGACATCCTAATCTACTTCCTTATCATGTACTGTGTCAGCAATTTGTAAAAACTGTGCCAGAAACTCTGTAGGTTCTTCCTGTGGAAGACCGGAATACTGACAACTTTGCTGCACCATGATAATGAGCTAAGGATTCAACTCAAAACTACTGACTCTGATGGAGGGTATACAGATACTACTCACATATGAAGCAGTAGTGAGGTTAGCATATGACCCCAGAGTCCTTCTAGACTGTTCATTTCCACTTAGGTCCATGATGGAGAAAGGGAGATGACGTCGATTTATTTTATTATTATAAAGAAATTTTTTGAAATAATAATATAAAATAAAAAAACTAAAATAAAAATAAAAAAGGATTTGAAAATATTTTATGAAAATTTTCGAAAAAAGTGAGGAGAGAGAAAGTGGTTACGATATTTTTTTTGAAAAAGATATGATTTGAAAAATTTTGACCAAGTCAACCCAAGTAATTCGAAAATTATGTGAAATTAAAGGAAAAGATAAATTTTTTTTTGAATTTTATGATGAAAGAGAAAAACACACAAGAGACACAAGACTTAAAATTTTTAGATCTAATGCTCCTTGTTTTCAAAAATTTTGGAGGGAAAACACCAAGGAACACCAAACTTAAAAATTTTAAGATCAAAACACAAAGAAGACTCAAGAACACTTTAAAGACTCACAAGAACAACAAGAACAAAAGGAAGAACACCAAACTTAAAATTTTTGGAAAACCAAAAATAATTTTGCGAAAACTAAAGAAAAGTTAACAAGAAAATACCAAACTTAAAATTTGGCACAAGATTTAATCAAAGGAAAATTATTTTTGAAAAAGTTTTAAAAAGAAGATAGCCAATTACCAAGAACATAGGCAAAACGTTCTAGCCAATTGAGCTATAAATTTAACGTGTTTTAATAAGGTATTTAATAAATAAAATTATTTTTGAAAATTGATATTTTGAAAAAGCACAAGAAAAACAAGAAAAGACACAGAACAAGAAAACTAAAGATCAAGCAAGAAAAATTGACAAGAACAACTTGGAGATCAAGGAAGAACAAGAACATGCAATTTTAAAATTGAAAGACAAAGAAAAGCATGCAATTGACACCAAACTTAGAACATGACACTAAACTCACAGAAAAACTAAAAATCAATAAAGAAAAATAATATCTTTGAAAAATTTTTTAGAAGAAAATAAAAGACTCTGACCCAAAAGACAAAAATTTCCTAATCCAAGCAACAAGATTCACCGTCAGTTGTTCAAACTCAAACAATCCCCGGCAACGGCGCCAAAAACTTGGTGCACAAAAATTACACTCACACTATGTAATTCCATACAACTAACCAGCAAGTGCACTGGGTCGTCCAAGTAATACCTTATGTGAGTAAGGGTCGATCCCACGGAGATTGTTGGCTTGAAGCAAGTTATGGTTATCTTATTATTCTTAGTCAGGATACCAATAGAGTTCTTTAGTTTCAATTGTAAAAAGTAAAAGAGCATGAAATTAGTAATTGTTACGCAATAATGGAGAGTGTGTTGGAGTTTTGGGGATGATTTGTCTTCTAAATCTCTGCTTTCCTACTGTCATTTTCTTCACGCACGCAAGGTTCCTTCTATGGCAAGCTGTGTGTTGGTGGATCATCGTTGTCAATGGCTACCATCCGTCCTCTCAGTGAAAATGGTCCAGGTGCACAGTCACCGCACGGCTAATCATCTGTCGGTTTTCACTCATGCTGGAATAGGATACATTGATCCTTTTGCGTCTATCACTACGCACAACACTCGCGAGTTTGAAGCTCATCACAGTCATCCAATCCATGAATCCTACTCGGAATACCACAGACAAGGTTTAGACTTTTCGGATTCTCAAGGATGCTGCCAATGGATTCTAGCTTATACCACGAAGATTCTGATTAAGGAATCCAAGAGATACTCATTCATTCGAATGTAGAACGAAGGTGGTTGTCAGGCACGTGTTTATAGATTGAGAATAGTGATGAGTGTCACGGATCATCGCATTCATCATAGTGAAGTGCGAATGAACATCTTAGATAGAAACAAGCATGTTTGAATAGAAAACAGAAATAATTGCATTAATTCATCGAGACGCTGCAGAGCTCCTCACCCCCACAATGGAGTTTAGAGACTCATGCCATCAAAGAGTACAAAGTTCAGATCTAAAATGTCATGAGACACAAAATAACTCTCTAAAAGTTGTTTAAATACTAAACTAGTAACCTAGGTTTACAGAAAATGAGTAAACTAAGATGGATAGTGCAGAAATCCACTTCTGGGGCCCACTTGGTGTGTGCTGGGGCTGAGACTTAAGCATCTCACATACCTGGGCTGTTTCTGGCGTTTAACTCCAACTTGCAACCTGTTTCTGGCGTTCAACACCAGAATGCAAGATGGAACTGGCGTTAAACGCCAGTTTACGTCATTTATCTTCATGCAAAGTATGAACTATTATATATTTCTGGAAAGCCCTGGATGTCTAATTTCCAACCCAATTGAGAGCGCGCCAATTGGACTTCTGTAGCTCTAAAAAATTCATTACAGGTGTAGGGAGGTCAGAATCCAACAGCATCAGCAGTCCTTTTTCAGCCTAAATCAGATTTTTGCTCAGCTCCCTCAATTTCAGCCAGAAAATACCTTAAATCACAGAAAAATACACAAACTCATAGTAAAGTCCAGAAATATGAATTTTTTATAAAAACTAATACAAATATACTAAAAACTAACTAAAAATTCATTACAAGTGTAGGGAGGTCAGAATCCAACAGCATCAGCAGTCCTTTTTCAGCCTAAATCAGATTTTTGCTCAGCTCCCTCAATTTCAGCCAGAAAATACCTTAAATCACAGAAAAATACACAAACTCATAGTAAAGTCCAGAAATATGAATTTTTTATAAAAACTAATACAAATATACTAAAAACTAACTAAAACACACTAAAATCTACATGAAATTACCCCCAAAAAGCGTATAAAATATCCGCTCATCACTCTATCTCACTAAACTATAATCTATTTTCTAATTTTTTTGGATTAATAATTGATTTATTGGCTAATTATTTACTAATTTTGTGGATTTTACATCCTATCCCACCTAATTTGGAATTTTGTCCCCAAAATTCAATTACTTGCGAATAAGTGCGGTTAGTCTGTCCTCATTCTCAATTCAAGTTCTCCGATGTGATTTTCCATCCCGACTTGATATCCAAGTCACCTTTTCTAATGAGACCTCTTTTCCTCAAAGTTCCTTAATGTTTATATTATCAATCTTAATTGGGGTCACTTGAAACTTCAATTCATATCCTTCTTGAATTGAACTGGTTCATGTTCTAGTACATAAGTTGTATTAGGAATGTATTCCCGGAGTGGAGAGGCATGAAGTACATCGCACAAGTTCGAGAGATACGGCTGTATGAACAGTTGATATACCACTGGTTCAATTTGTTCTAACACCTCAGACGGCCCAACGTACCTCGAAATAAACTCCTTTAGGTTGATCGCTCATCTTTTACCAGTTGCCAAAGTAGGCTCACTTCATTGGTCTACTTAACTTTCATGTCGACTTGTGCAGTTAGAACCTTAACTCGATTTTTGGTTAATCTTTCCTCATTGTTTTCGGCTATCAGTTCAGAACTATCAGTTTAGAACCTAAGACGCTTGATTCTCTTGTTCAACATGCTTCAACATTCTTAGTAGCTCTTTATCCTCTTACTGCACTTCCCAAACTCTCAGCCTTACAACTCCTTGAAATTTGTAATTGATTCAGTCTGATACCTCTAGCTATTGCCTTAACACCCATCTTTAGATTACAACCTTACTTACCGGTTACTTCTCCTTAATTGTCCTCCAACAACACTCAGGGTCTTCTTACTAACGGCACTTGTCACCACTTTACGATGTTGCCTCCACGTGCATCCTAAACCCTTCGATAATGCATCGCAGTAATTTCAAATGGTTTATTAGGTTCAAGTATCGGGAGTACTGGTACCGAGATTAATCTTCCTCTTAAGATTCGAAAGTTTTCTTCGCATTCAGGCATCCATACATACGGTGCATCCTAGCATGCCAATGTAATTTCAGGCAATACGCTCGGCAAGAATTAAAGCCCCAAAACTCTTCTTGGTGTTGCATATTTACACGGTTCATCTTCTGCGTCCAGAGGTCCTACTCTAAGGAACTAACGTCTTAATGGTCATATCTAGGAATTGTATCAAATACTAAACTAAGCTCGAGTTGATTTCTGAAAAGGTATTAGGCTCAAAAGGTGATTAAACAACATAAATGCTTCTCGTTAGAAATAGAAAGATGTCTTGCATGGTGTTTAGGCTAATTCTTAGAGAATAACAAAATGTACAAGAAAAAGAACTAAGGTGCATCTCAAGAAAAGGAAGCCAGACCAAAAATATTTTATAACAAGGATAAGGCATATTGAATCAAGTTATTTTTAACTAACCTTGAAAGATACAAAGTTGTGAAGAGAGCACCCAACCTTCAGCAAATTTTCAAGACTCAAAAATCATTTGTTTATACCAAAACAAGCCCAGGCTCACCCCTAGATGGACAGATTCAAATATAAATGTATGCACGTAAGAGGGTTAGAATTTTAGAGGATAAACTATTTGTTGTTTGAGGGAAAAAGGAATCCGAAACAAAATTCCATTGCAGGTTAAAAAAAGGAAAGCTAGATCAAGTCGTGAAGATTCACTGGTACTCTCCCTCTCGCATACAATCTACTGACAAAATGGGTGTTCTCCACAGGGTAGAACTCAGTCAAACAGTTGTTTATTTTATTACTTCCTTCAACCAAATCCTAAGTTTAACACTAAGCTTGACACCTTCAGTCTTACATCCTCATCCCTGATGCAGGCTATAAATAAATGTGGTGTTTCAAAATCACATACTACAATTTAAATTTGGGTTATCAATTTCGCAATTACTACAACCCTGCTGATTCGATCGTCCCCCATCTTGAGTCCTTCCCTGCGGACAATTCCTGGATACGTGCCCTAGTAAACCACGCTTGTAACATACACCTAATCCGAAACGGCATGGCATAACTGGATGGTAGCGCCCACACCTCTAACAAGTCAGATCCTCTGTAATATCTCTTGTTTGTTTTTCTCTACCGCCTCCTTGGTAATCGTCATTTGTTCCATCTTGGTTCCGACCATGAGGAAATTGTTGAGTACATCCTCTTCACTTGAATTCTTGGCCCCTTAGTGCCAAATTCTAATTGTGGTCTCTTTGGTGGAATTTTTGGTTATTGTTCTCTGCCACAATGGCCTTTCTTACACATTCTTCAGCAACCCGACTCTTGTTCACAAATTTGGAAAATACCCTAATCTCCGTCGGTGCAACGGAGCTCAGAATGTCACTCCGAAGTCCTCTCTCATACTTAATACATTTTCATTTAGCAAAATCCTCTAGAGTACTTTGACAGATTCAGAAAAATCGGCACAGTTCTTCAAATTTGTTTGTATTCTTAGCAACTGACATTTGCCACCGTTTTAACTGCAGCAGTTCAAGCTCCTTAGCATTCCTAACTAAATTACAAAAGTATTTTCAATAGAACTCAGTCCAAAACACCTCCCACGATATCGCAGTAACGTCTGGTTGTAGAATACATCGTGTTCCCTGCCACCAGTATTGAGCTTCACCTTGTAACTGGTAGGTCGCAAACTCCACCCACTGTTCCTCAGGAACCTGCTGAGCTTGCAGAGCCTGCTCCATTGCTTGGAGCCAATTGTCGGCCTCTGTAGGGTTCATAGTTCCCCCGAAGGTTAAAGAATGCACCTTCAGAAAAGCAGCAAGTGTCATCGGCCCATTATCCCCGTTATTACCATTTCCATGGTTTACCTAATTTCCTAGCGCTTTGGCTGTCGCTTGCATAGCCACAGCCACGTGTCCCAGGACAGCCATAAATTCCACAGGATTGTTCCCTGCCGTTTCAGGATTTGCATTATCTAATCTATCCCTGCCTCGCCCACAACCGTGTCTGTGAGTCAACATCTGGTTCCTATTAACAACAAACAAGTGATATCAAGTTGATCAGTCTCAATATCGCAAGTGTAGTGCTTCAAAGTCCCAAATTCATGCTCATAGACATTCATGCCACATATATCAGTTAGATGACCTAATTTATCATGTATAGACACTCAGAGTATGCCAAGAACTATAGTCAGTTTGTCCCTCAGGCTCTACAGGAACAAACTGCTCTGATACCATAATGTAACACCCTACCACACAAAGTCTTATGCTTAAGTCATAAATCCGAGTTGGTGAGGCATTATGACCTCTAAAAGTAAAATCTTATATATATATATATATATATATATATATATATATATATATATATATATATATATATATATAGTTGAAAAGAAGTTTTGTCTAGGAGCCCTTGAAGAAAAGTTAAAGCAAAAGCGTTAAATCAAAAAGTGCAACCCTCAAGTCAATTTTAGCGTAACCAAAGCAAAATAAGAGTCAGCTAAACATGGTTATATACTAAAGAATTCCAAGAGACAAATAATAAAGCTTCTGACTCAGCTCGCAAAGATAAACCGGTAAGAGCATATAAATATATATACATATATATGAGAGAACCCAAAATATACCTAAAATATAGTTTTACAAAACTTGTTCTCCAAAATTGTCTCTAAGAGGGACAAAACCTCATATACATAAATAGTGGAGATAATAAGCATCTACATAAAAAAACAACATAACCAAATGCAAAGCCCCAAAATACAAAAGGTCTTCGTTGTAAAAAAGCTCCCAGAAAGCCTTAGCGAGGTGCCTCACATCATGAATCTGAAAACCACAAAATATGTATAGGGTGAGAACCAGAGATTCTCAGCATGATAAGAGTGTCCACATCTATAACATATAATGTCCCAGGAAAGCCAAAGGCAATCCTAGAACTTTCGACATATAATTCCAACTTAAAACTATTCTTTACAACCGTCAATAAGCCATAAACAAAGTGGAGTAGCTAAGGGTTCAATATTCTAACTCAACTTAACTTGATCCTTTGGCCTCTCACCTTCCTCCGTTCCTCTAGAACTCCATAGCACAAATAACCAAAATACAGAAAAAGCAAGTACAAGTAGAATATAATTACAGCAGGTAACAAATGTAGCAAGTAAGCAAAATAATCATATAGGCAAGCCCAATTAATACAGAATTAAAAGAGACACACAAATGCATATGATGCATGCCTGTCCTAGGGCTGATGATATCATCTGTCGGTTATATAACCAATCTGACACGTCCTAGTAGCTAATCATGGAAAGAAACACCCATCGCAAAGCAAGTGGGTTTGAGATACAACCCCCTTTGCTACTACCCACTTAACCCATAGCGAGTGGAAGAATCACTACTATCTCTACTACCCAAACGAGTGTTTAAAAGCTCAACCTGGAGCAAGTGAAATAATCTACTACTGCTGCTACTACCCAGGTGTCACAATCACTGACCTGGAGCAAGCGGGACGAACCACAATCCTTGCTACTGCCTAGGTATTTCAAACATACATTCATTCAATCTAAAATAATCATTATTATTATCAAATCTCAAGCCTTGACCAGAAGAAAGCGGGACGAACCACGATTCTTGCTACTACCCAAGTATCACAAACATGCATTCATTCAATCTTAATTAATTATCATTATTCTCACATTCAACATTTCCAGCACCCTTCAATAACAAATCTCCGTTTTACCTCTATCATCACCAACAAGATATCTTTCCCAACAATCTCAACCACACTCCACTACCCAAAATCTATCTACCAGACATTAAATGAAAGTTATAAAGATTTTGAAAGTTAGAGGAATGGTTTAAAAACACAAAAATTCATATTTCAGAAAAACAGGGGCTGTACGTACGCACACGGCTAAAAATGGGTGGTTGCGTACGCGACCCCCTTGCTCGCGTACGCAAGTATTCCAACCCAAATGGACTGCTCGCGTCACGTGTGTTCCTTACATATGCATGCTTAGCAGAAATCTCAAAAAGCTGCTAAGTCCAGAATTTCTGTTTTACACACCAAACTTTGATCGCATATAACTTTGTCATTTTAAAATATTTTTCCTTCGTTCTTCGAATGGTGTAAACCTCTCGGACCAAATTTGCTTTCAAGATAAATTTGATAAAATTGGGAGGTCCGGAGACCAAGTTATGCTCTGCCAAATTTGCCCAAAAATCAGAGTTTTCATACAATTTTACAAACCTCCATTTTCAAAATATATCAATTCCAAACCCTTTAAAAACTAACCTAAACCTTACGAAATCATCATCAAACATTCCCAACTCATATTTCTAACTTCTTCATTCATCCCACCACCTACCAATTCTCCACTCTCATCAATCTCAACTCAATATTTCAAATTTAAATAATATTTAATATACATCATCAATTATTTATATCAAATACAATATCAACTCTTACTACCAATATAGTACCAACAACAGCTTCAAATTCATTAACCATTATACATATACCAAGTTACACACACATCATCCATACAAGCCTCTGTCATAACCTCCAAAACCATTAACCACACACATAATAATCAATATCAACCAACCACTACATCACAATTCAATTCCTATCTTAAAGTCACTAGCCTAAGTTTTCACGATATATTATATTTTAGATATGAGAAACCAAAACCATACCTTGGCCAAATTTTCGATAAACCCAAACACCTCACGCGTTCCCCGCACCACAAGCTATCAACCTCAGCTTTCAAAATTGATCCCAAGCTTTAATTTCCTCAATTAAGTTCCAATTTCACAAGTTTGACCTCTAATTTGATTTTTCACCAACAACATTCAATCTAAACCACATATATCACTATAATTAATCCCTAAACTCAAAAACTCAACAATTTCACAAGAGGGTTAGGGTTCTTACCTTGCCCACAACTCAAGTGAACCAAAACCAACAAAACCCGCAAGCTAATTCGAACCTAAACACCAAAATTAAACAATTTTCAACATAATTGTTCATCAAATTCGAAATTAAGGGAGTATAAAACTGAAACTGAAAGTGGTTTTTATACACTAATCAATTATTGGTCTTTGTAAAGCTCGGTGTTGTGGTCGCGTGGCCATAAACGGTGCAGCGATCGGAGCTCCAAATTGAAAGTTATTGAGAATTGAAATTTGAGTGAGGGTTTTGCTCTATCATTCTCCCCCTTTCCTATGGCTTCAGCGTGTTTTCATTTTGGAGAAGGAACAAAGAGCTAAGCTCTTTGTGTTATGATGGATTGGGTTGCCAATACGTGTTCGGTTTACTCGGTTTGGCCCATTCGGCCCAATCTTAGGCCAAATTCTTTACAATTACTGTCAAAATTCTTATTTGAATTAACTCTACCTCACTAAATTATAAAATTCTATTTTCTAATTAATAATTAATTTATTGGATAATTATTTACTAATTTTGGAAGTTTTATAATCCCTTTGTTCAATGATACCCAATCTACTAATTCAATCCTTAGTATTAACTCGACCTACTAGCACAAACTAAGTAAACAACTCGACACAAAGTGGGACAAGTCTTTTTCAAATTTCATTTGTGAATCTGTAGCCAATAATGTCATCCTTCAAAGTCTTTTCCTGCAAGACCTGCATAAATGAGTTGGTAGAATAAATGCCTTTTTATCAAATTTCTACACCACTCTATCTTGTATTTCTACTATTAATCTTACAGATTGCAAGACATCAAGTAGTTTATTCAAGCTTTCTACCTCCCATTGGTAGAGTTTCTTCTCCATTGAAAGTTTCAAACCTAATCTAACATATCCCAAAAACCACTGTCTCCAATTACAGATCCTTTTTTTGTTTGAAATTAAGAAGAGTCTCTGAAAGGAGTCTTTCAGCTTTCCTACTTGTAGCCATGTATCTTCCCAAAATCTGGTTAATCTTTCATCTCCTACCTCTATAGCAAGTCCATCAATCATCTTCTATTTGACATGTTGCTCATTTATTTGCAGTTGACATATGTCTCTCCACGGACTTCCTTTTACTGGTAACGTTTAAGTTGACAACAGTTAGCTAGGATGCAAATTATTGCATGAGCACACAACCTTCTTCCATAACGGGTAGTCTTTCTTAGAGAGTCTTTACCACCATTTAAATAGTAAAATGGTATTATGAACCACCACATCTCCTACTCCCACACCTCCTAGCTTCTTTGGTACTTGTACCATCTTCCACTTTACAAGAGCCAATCCAGCTATTTCATCTTCCTTTCCCCAAAAGAACCTCCTTTGTAGTGAGATTATCCTTTTCGCGACCACATTTGGCATCTAATACAAACTCAGGTAGTAAATAGGTAGACTATTTATGACTAACTTGATAAGAACTAACCTTCCTACTTTACTAAGGACATTCGCTTTTCACAAACTAAGTTTCTTCTCTACCTTATCTATTACTAGCTTCCATGTTTTTACTAGCCTCGGGTTTGCTCCTGGTTAATACCAAGATACCTCATTGGTAGAGTTTCCACCTGATACTATAATAGCCAACTCATCCATCCAACCCATTCCAAATTGCAGTTCACCTGTATTAAGCTGGATTTCTCAAAATTAATGCTCAACCTAGACATCATTTCAAAATACCTCAGAAGTCGCTTATAATTTTTCGCTGTCTCCTCCTCCAGTGGACAGAATAATATAGTGTCATCAGCAGATTGGAGATGTGATAACTCTATATTATCTCTACCCACTAAAAGCGGAGATATTCTTCTGTTTCTTACCGCCTCCCTAGTCATCCTATTCAACACATCCACCACAAGTACAAACAGAACTGGTGACAATAGATTGCTTTGTCAAAGCCCCCAATCCACCTTGAACGGTTTGGATGGTGACTGAAGTGATAAAACATTATTTTATGATTTATATTATGTTTAATTGAGTGGTTTTATCAAGTCTTTACCCACTTATTCATATGATTAGCATGATATTACAACTCATTCCCAAAGTTGTTTTATGGTTGAAAACTTGCTTCCTAGAGATCTTTTTATTGTGTATTTTTATTCTCCTTTATACCATTCGATGTCGTGATCCGTGTGTTAAGTGTTTCAGGCTTCATAGGACAGGAATGGCTTAGAGAATGGAGAGGAAGCTTGCAAAAAGGGAAGGAGCACAAGAAATAAAGGAGACAACCAGCGAACAGCGACGCGCATGCATGGCTGAGGCGTGCACATGATTTGGACAAAATCACATCGAAGCGTGCGCGTGCTTGACGCGTACGCGTGCATTGAATTTTGTGCAAATGACGCGAGTGCATTCCTAATGCGCACGCGTGGAGAGGAAAATTGTCAAACGACGCGTATGCATAACCGACGCGTACGCATGACAAGCGCGATCTGCAGAATTAACAGAAATTACTGGGGAAGATTTTGGGCTGCGTTTTGACCCAGTTTTTAGCCCAGAAACACAAAATAAAGCCAGAGAATATGCAGAGACTCAATACATACAGATACAACATTCATTATTCACAATTTTAGTTTTAGATGTAGTTTTTCTAGAGAGATGGGCTCTTTCCTCTCTCTTAGGTTTTAGGATTTATGATTTTTTTTAGGATTAGGATTTCTACTTCTCAATTTTCAGGTTCAATGTTCCTTTTATATATTTTTCCAATTTAATTTATGAAGTTTTCCATGTTAGATTTGATTTATTTTATTAATGCAATTTGAGGTATTTCAGATATATGATTTATATTTAGCTTTCTATATTCTTGGCTTTGGTTGAGTAATTAGAGACTCTTAAGTTATCAAGCTATTTTGTTGATTGATAATTGGAAGTTGCTAATTGACTTGAATTCCACTAACTCTAGTCTTTCTTTGGGAATTGGCTAGGACTTGAGGATTCATATTGATTTATCCACTTGATTTACCTTCATAAGTTAGAGGTTGACTGATGAGCGGATAATTTGTACGCTTTTTGGCATTGTTTTTAGTATGTTTTTAGTAGTTTGAGTTGAGTTTTTAGTATATTTTTATTAGTTTTTAGTTAAAATTCACTTTTCTGGACTTTACTATGAATTTGTGTGTTTTTCTGTGATTTCAGGTATTTTCTGGCTGAAATTGAGGGACCTGAGCAAAAATCTGATTCAGAGACTAAAAAGGACTGCAGATGCTGTTGGATTCTGACCTCCCTGCACTCGAAGTGGATTTTCTGGAGCTACAGAAGCCCAATTGGCGCGCTCTCAACGGCGTTGGAAAGTAGACATCCTGGGCTTTCCAGCAATATATGATAGTCCATACTTTGCCCAAGATTTGATGGCCCAAACCGGCATTCAAAGTCACCCTCAAGATTTCCAGCGTTAAACGCCGGAACTGGCACCCAAATGGGAGTTAAACGCCCAAACTGGCATAAAAGCTGGCGTTTAACTCCAAGAAGAGTCTCTACACGAAAATGCTTCATTGCTCAGCCCAAGCACACACCAAGTGGGCCCGGAAGTGGATTTTTATGTCTTTTACTCATCTCTGTACACCCTAGGCTACTAGTTTTCTATAAGTAGGATCTTTTACTATTGTATTGATATATTGGGGGTAGCTATCTTCATTTTATGCTATCTTAGATCATTGGGAGGCTGGCCATTCGGCCATGCCTAGACCTCATGCTTATGTATTTTCAACGGTGGAGCTTCTACACACCATAGATTAAGGTGTGGAGCTCTGCTGTACCTCGAGTATTAATGCAATTACTATTGTTCTTCTATTCAATTCCGCTTGTTCTTGTTCTAAGATATCACTTGTTCTTCAACTTGATGAATGTGATGATCCGTGACACTCATCATCATTCTCACCCATGAACAAGGTGACTGACAACCACCTCCGTTCTACAAGCAACCAAGGCTCTAGTGAATATCTCTTGGATTCTTTAACCGGAATCTTCGTGGTATAGGCAAGAACTGATGGCGGCATTCAAGAGAATCCGGAAGGTCTAACCTTGTCTGTGGTATTCTGAGTAGGATTCAATGATTGAATGACTGTGATGTGCTTCAAACTCCTAGCAGGCGGGGCGTTAGTGACAGACGCAAAAGAATCAATGGATTCTATTCCAGCCTGACCGAGAACCGACAGCTGAATTCCGCTTGCTGTGACAGAGCATATGCAATCGTTTTCACTGAGAGGATGGGAGGTAGCCATTGACAACGGTGAAACCCTACACAAGCTTGCCATGGAAAGGAATAAGAAGGATTGGATGAAGACAGTAGGAAAGCAGAGAGACGGAAGGGAAGGCATCTTCATGCGCTTATCTGAAGTTCCTACCAATGAATTACATAAGTATCTCTATCTTTACCTTTTTGTTATTTTCGTTCATCACCATTACCATTTGAGTTTGCCTGACTAAGATTTACAAGATGACCATAGCTTGCTTCAATACTAACAATCTCCGTGGGATCGACCCTTACTCGCGTAAGGTTTATTACTTGGACGACCTAGTGCACTTGCTGGTTAGTTGTGCGAAGTTGTGTAATGCCATGGTATTGAACACCAAGTTTTTGGGGTTCATGACCGGGGATTATGAGAGTTGTGAAAAAGTATTGTTCACAATTTCGCACACCATTGACTAAGTGGGAGCAACGAGCAATTCTTATCACAATTGATAAGGATAACTAGGATAGGACTTCTAATTTTCATACCATGCCAAGAGTTTTCTTAGCTATTGATTTATTAATTCCTGCAATTTATTTCTCTTGTTCAAACCTTTCAAAAACCCAAAAATACTTTTTTCCATAACCAATAATAAATCATACTTCTCTGCAATTCCTTGAGAAGACGACCCGAGGTTTGAATACTTCGGTTATTTATTTTTATTTGGTTTGCTTAAGTGACAAACAAAACTTTTGTATGAAAGGATTCTCTGTTGGTTTAGAAACTATACTTACAACGCGATTATATTTGTGAATTTCTTTACCGATAGAAATTAGTTCGTCAAAATGGCGCCGTTACCGGGGAATTGCAAACGTGTGCCTTATTATTGGTTATTGTAAATATTTTATTTTGCTTGTTTATTTGTTTTTATTTTTGTTTTTAATTTTTATTAGCTACTATGAGTTCTCACCCATGTCGCTTTGAGTTTGGTTCTAATGTTGTTGTAAGGGATGGAAGCTATAACAGGAACATTCATCAAGGTCGAAACAATCAAAGATGGAAGGAGCCACGAGGATCTAATCAACCCTTTTGGCAACAACACCTTCCAAGGTATCAGGAATAACGACCATCCTACAATGCATGCCAAGACAATAAATATGGTGGACACCCTTGTGGCTACCAACAAGGCCCACCATATGCTTATGAACCGCCTCTCCAACACACCTTTGAACCACCATACTCACAAGTCCCCTACAACCAAACACCTCAGTATGACCCTAACCCATACCCATCATGCCAACCACCCTATGAGCCATATGATCCTAATTATGCTATCCAAGCGGAACAAGAGTCAAATGATCGTTTCAAGGAAACAGTGGATCGACATAATGCAACCATTCAACAACTGGAGCAAGCGATCAATCGATTACCTTCCCGATGTTCGAATACTCAAGGAACCCCCATGGCTTCATGTGGACAATCTAATGAAGAACGCAGCATGAAGGAGAAGCTAGAAACTCCAGTGGACAGTGAGCAGCATGACTTTGCATTGGAACAATTGGAAGAAGCCAAAATTATTGAAGAAGAAGAAGTGGTTGAAGACTTAGGAGATGCGGAACCTCCATGAGAAAGCTCAGTCATAGAGCCCCTTTCTAAGGAGTTTGAATTTGATGTTGAGGAGGGTGTACAACCTCTGGGGCATATCATGGTTGAAGACTTTGAAGGGGATAATCAAGAGATGGATTCAATCATTGATGAATTCTTATCTTCATTTGAATCCTCTCCCATTGAACTTGACATGGAGATTAAAGAAGAAGAAGCACAACCTCCCATGCCCTTGGTGAACAATGAAGAAGAAATGGAATCGGAAAAAAACTACCAAGAAGAAGAGGTTGAAGATGAAGAAGCTTGCAAAGAGGTGGAAGTTGTCAAAGAAGAGCACAAGGGAGTGGAGCTTGCAAATTCATTAGAAACACCTCTCCCAAGGCCATTACCGTCTAACACAATGTTTAAGTGGGTAAAATTCTTATCCTTATCCTTTACTTTCCCACTTGAATATGGGCTACTGGTTCGAGATTTGATGACGTAAACTGGCGCTCAACGCCAGTTCCATGCTGGATTCTGGAGTCAAACGCTAGAAACACGTCACGAACCAGAGTTGAACGCCCAAAACACGTTACAACTTGGCGTTCAACTCAAAGAGAAGCCTCAGCTCGTGGATAGATCAAGCTCAGCCCAAACATACACCAAGTGGGCCCCGGAAGTGGATTTATGCATCAATTACTTACTTCTGTAAACCCTAGTAGCTAGTTTATTATAAGTAGGACTTTTTACTAGTGTATTAGACATCTTTTGACCATTCGGTCTTTTGATCACGTTTTGGGGACTGGCCTCTCGGCCATGCCTGGACCTTCATCACTTATGTATTTTCAACGGTGGAGTTTCTACACACCATAGATTAAGGGTGTGGAGCTCTGCTGTACCTCAAGTTTTAATGCAATTACTACTATTTTCTATTCAATTCTGTTTATTCCTGTTCTAAGATATTCGTTGCACTTCAACATGATGAATGTGATGATCCGTGACACTCATCATCATTCTCACCTATGAACACGTGATTGACAACCACTTCCGTTCTACCTTAGGCCGGGCGCATATCTCTTGGATTCTTTAATCAGAGTCTTCGTGGTATAAGCTAGAATTGATGGCGGCATTCATGAGAATCCGGAAAGTCTAAACCTTGTCTGTGGTATTCTGAGTAGGATTCTGGGATTGAATGACTATGACGAGCTTCAAACTCGCGATTGCTGCGCGTGATGACAAACGCAAAAGAATCAAGGGATTCTATACCAACATGATCGAGAACCGACAGATGATTAGCCGTGCCGTGACAGAGCATTTGGACCTTTTTCACTGAGAGGATGGGATGTAGCCATTGACAACGGTGATGCCCTACATACAGCTTGCCATAGAAAGGAGTGACAAAGATTGGAAAAAAGCAGTAGGAAAGCAGAGATTCAGAAGGAACATAGCATCTCCATACACTTATCTGAAATTCCCACCAATGAATTTACATAAGTATTTCTATCCTTTATTATTTAATTAAGTGTCTCTTTATATTTTCCGAAAATCACTATCAATTTGAATCCGCCTGACTGAGATTTACAAGATGACCATAGCTTGCTTCATACCAACAATCTCTGTGGGGTCGACCCTCACTCACATAAGGTATTACTTGGACGACCCAGTACACTTGCTGGTTAGTTGTGTGGAGTTGTGACAAAGTGTGATTCACGTTTGAGAGCACCAAGTCTTTGGAGCCATTGTTGATGATCACAATTTCGTCCACCACTCACCAAATGTCCAACTTAAGGACTTTAACTAAAAGTGCTAGGTGGGATACAACCCACCATGGTATGATCGTTCCTTTTTCAATTTCAATTTTTTTTGTTTTATTTATTTTAAGTTTTATTTTATTTTATTCTATTTTATTGAACCTGGAATTATTCATAACATCCATATCAGCATTGCATTATGCATACTGCACACAAAAAAAAGAGAGGAAGCACGCGACGCTCCAGCGTCGCTGATGCGTCCGCGTCAAAGGAGAATTAGCGATAAAAGGGAATTGAACAGAAAGTCACGCGAGAGTGTGGCTGGAGGCGTGCCTTAGGCACAAATACGCCCGTCGGTTGCAAATCCAGCCCTCCACCCGTGCGCGTCACCCACGCGAACGCGTGACCCCGCGAAATCGACGAAAAGGGGTGCATGGCAGAGAGTTAGGATGGAGTAAGGCTGGAATGGTGCTAGAAGCACAAAGCCCCATTGCGCGAACGCGTACCTCACGCGTCCACGTCAATTTGGAAGAAAGGCCATCCACGCGTGCGCGCACTCACGCGCACGCGTCACCCTAAATTTTGGCAATATACGTTTGAGACAGAGAGTTGCACGAACGCGAGGCTGCTCTCGCGCCACTAGCACAAATCAAGTCACGCGTAAGCGTGCCCCACGGATACACGTCATCAGAAAATTTTGCAACTCACGCGAACTCGTGCTCCACGCGTCCGCGTTACCTGTGCCGTACAGCTTATCCAGATCAGCGCCAAAAAAAATCTTATCTTTTCTTCCCTAATCCTAATTTTTCCTTCCTCCTTTCTTACTTACTTCTTCTTCCTTTCTTTCACTTCTCATCCTTCTTTTCTTTCATTCTATTTTACTTAATTTATTTGCATACTTTCATTCATTACATTTTAATTTTGTGCATATTTTTATTTTCTCTTCTAAATCTATTATTTTTCCATTAGTGTTAAATATTTTTATTTAACTGTTGTATCTTTTCTGGTATTATTTTGGTGCTTAGTAACTTGTTTTACACTGTTGGATGATATTATTTATCTATTAATGCCAATCTTTTATGAAACCTGTGTTCCTTTTGCATTGACATGAATTGATATTATCTTGCATTACCCACACTCTCTTCCCCATTGTTGCAATTCTTGCACTATTGATATGTCGTATGCTTCTACTATTTTCTCACTGCATGTTGTAGCTACCATGTAAATGAGACCCTTATTATTTGGCATTAACCCACCCCATACTTTATTTATTTTCTTATCTTTATTTTTGGATTACTTTTCTTCTTTTCCTCTTCTTTCAGGATGGCCACCAAAGAAGGGAAAGGGAAAGCTCTAAATAGGGAGACAAACAAGTCCATCTGCACAATCCTTGGAGAAAAGTGTCAGTTGTAGCAACCCGTCCACTTGCACATCTTAGCATGCACCGAGGACGGTGCAATATTTAAGTATGGAGAGGTCGATACCGATCTCCATGGGTTAGTTATTTCCTATCTCAACACCAATGTTTAGTTTTCTTTGTTAGTTCATTGTTGCATTGAATAATAGATTGCATGTGTAGTTGATTGTTTGCATTTAAATACTACTTGGTTGAAAAATAATAAGTTCCTTTCCAGGACCCTATTTTTGAAAAATTTCACTAATTTAAATTAAAAATTAAAATTTTTTATGTGTTAAATTTGTTTAAAGTTGTATTTGGAACATGGTTTTTGAGCCAAAGAACACACAACCCGTGAGATTTTGAGCTTATTTATATGGTTATATTATTTAACCATAATATTTATTCTTGTGTGTTCCCTTCTCTATAATTGCAATCTAGATTTTGTTCCATTTTATATGTCCATTGTTTAGTGTATTTACATGCTTGCTTATGATTGAGGCTATTACTTGTTTTTGCTCACTTATCCCAAATAAGCCTACCCTTTTATGTCACCCTTGTTAGCCATTTTGAACTTTTTAAATCCCTTCTGTTCTATAACCACATCACTAGCCTTAAGCAGAAAAATAATTAACTACTCCAATTGAATCTTTGGTTATCTTAAGATAGAGATTGTGCATCAACTAAGTGTGGGAAAACTGTGGGAACATGGGTTAATAAGAGAATGTATCATGTTTTTAATTTATTTGAATATTAAAAATTTGGGAACCTACTCATGAAAAACCAAAATAGAAAAATAATGGACAATCCATGTGCATTGATAAGTTACATTTATTTTTCAGATAAAAAAATGCAAAAATATTCAATAAATAAGTAAATAAATAAGGAGACAAAAATACCCCAATGTTAAGCTTTAATAGAAAGATCAATTCACATGTGATAAAAGTAAAGAAATATCAAAATTTTGGTACATGAGTATGTGATACAAAAGTGGGAATTATGGGTAGCTAGGTGTGATTTTAGAATTACATAGAGTATGTGTGTGTGTTAGGTAAGAGTTTAGGTTAGTCAAAGATTCATATTATAGCTCACTTGGCCATACATGTATCCTTACCTTTACCTCAGTCCCATTACAACCCTGAAAAGACCTCATGATGTTTGCATTGGTATGCCAAATATTTGTTGATTGGTTAGGAGAAGAACAAAAATCTAGAAAGCATGATTAGAGAAGGATAGAGTGATTACCCTATACACTAGAGTGACTGGAGTGCATATACATCATCAGTGAGGGTTCAATGCTTAATTCTATGTTCGCTGCTTTCATGAACTATCTTCTTACAAGTTTACTTGCTTTCTATTGTATAATTTGAGTTAGTGGAATTTGATTTATGTTTGTCTTAAAGAACCTATTTGCTTTTAACCAAGTAGACAAAATCATTTAGTTGCATTCACATTCATAGGTTGCATTGCATGAGTCTTGCTTTTTCCTACTCATTTATTTTATCTCCTTGAACTAAGCATGAAGACATGCTAATGTTTAAGTATAGGAAGGTTGATAAACCATTATTTTATGATTTATATTGTGTTTAATTGAGTGGTTTTATCAAGTCTTTACCCACTTATTCATATGATTAGCATGATATTACAACTCCTTCCCAAAATTGTTCTATGGTTGAAAACTTGCTTCCTAGAGATCTTTTTATTGTGTATTTTAATTCTCCTTTATACCATTCGATGCCGTGATCCATGTGTTAAGTGTTTCAGGCTTCATAGGACAGGAATGGCTTAGAGAATGGAGAGTAAGCTTGCAAAAAGGGAAGGAGCACAAGAAATAAATGAGACAACCAGCGAACAGCGACGCGCACGCATTGCTGATGCGTGCGGGCGATTTGGACAAAATCACATCAACGCGTGCGTGTGCTTGACGCGTACGCGTGGATTGGATTTCGTACAAACGACACGAGCGCGTGCCTGACGCGCACGCGTCGAAAGGAAAATTGTCAAACGACGCGTACATGTGACCGACGCGTACGAGTGACAAGCGCGATCTGTAGAATTAACAGAAATCGCTGGGGACGATTTCGGGCCGCGTTTTGACCCAGTTTTCAGCCTAGAAACAAAGAATAAAGTCAGGGAACATGTAGAGACTCAATACATACAGACACAACATTCATTATTCACAATTTTAGTTTTAGATGTAGTTTTTCTAGAGAGAAAGGCTCTCTCCTCTCTCTTAGGTTTTAGGATTTAGGATTTCTTTAGGATTAGGATTTCTACTTCTCAATTTCCAGGTTCAATGTTCCTTTTATTTATTTTCCCAATTTAATTTATGAACTTTTCCATGTTAGATTTGATTTCTTTTATTAATACAATTTGAGGTATTTCAGATATATGATTTTTATTTAGCTTTCTATATTCTTGGCTTTAGTTGAGTAATTAGAGACTCTTGAGTTATCAAGCTCTTTTGTTGATTGATAATTGGAAGTTGCTAATTGACTTGAATTCCACTAACTCTAGTCTTTCTTTGGGAATTGACTAGGACTTGAGGATTCATATTGATTTATTCACTTGACTTACCTTCATAAGTTATAGGTTGACTAAATGGGAGCAACAAGCAATTCTTATCACAATTGATAAGGATAACTAGGATAGGACTTCTAATTTTCATACCTTGCCAAGAGTTTTCTTAGCTATTGATTTATTAATTCCTGCAATTTATTTCTCTTGTTCAAACCTTTCAAAAACCCAAAAATACTTTTTTCCGTAACTAATAATAAATCATACTTCCCTGCAATTCTTTGAGAAGACGACCTGAGGTTTGAATACTTCACTTATTTATTTTTATTAAGTTTGCTTAAGTGACAAACAAAACTTTTGTACGAAAGAATTCTCCCTTAGTTTAGAAACTATATTTACAACACGATTATATTTGTGAATTTCTTTACCGATAGAAGTCTTAGAAGATTTACAATCCCACACTGCCTCTTTTACTTCCTCCACTGACGGCATCACCTCCAACACTTTAGCTTCCTCCCTTGCTAACCGGTTGACTAAACCATCCCAAAAACTAATATTTGGGGAAGCTTCTTGGTGGTACAGAGTTTTATAGAAATCTCTAATTGCAGTCTTAATTCTCGCCTGATTCCTCACCAACCTCCCATTAATCACCAATCTCTCAATCTGGTTATTCCTTCTTCTAGCCAAAGTAATATTATGGAAGTATATTGTGTTCCGATCCATCTCCTTAGCATGCCGCGATCGAGACATTTGCTTCCAGTGAATATCCTGTCTAACATACCGCATCTTACATCACTTAACTGGTGCCTTCCTTCTGGTCTCCACCGTACCATCATATACACCGTTGCTAATCATATCGTCTATCTTCTTTATCTCCTCCTCAAACCTCTTTATCTTCTCATTTATATCACCAAAGTGCCACTTATGCCATCTATCCAATGGTGTTTTCAGTACCTTCAACTTATCTAAGAATTGCATATCTCCTAAACCCCTTTATTCTTCCATTATCATCCTTAGAAACCTTTCATGCATGAACCACGAGTCCAAGTTACGGAACAGTCTTGACCTCATAGTGATTCTTCTATCTTCCATTATCAAGGGGCAATGATCTGATAATCCTCTTAGTCCTTCCCATAGTCGTGTATCCGGGTACACTTCTAACCAGTCCATGCTAAGCAAACTCATGTCAATATGACTGCAAGATTGTCCCCTAAATCACGTATACTTGCGATCATTTAGTGCCAAGTTAATCAGCTCCATATCATTCATCCATGTTCTAAAGTCTTCCACAAACGCTGACAAATTTGTCGCTCCTTTTTGTTTCTTCAAATGTACAATTTCATTGAAGTCTCTCATGTAAAAATAAGAAACCTGACACAAACCTGCAATATAACTTAATTCCTCCCACATTAAGAGTCTTTCATCTCTCACATGCGGTCTATATACCAGACAAATAACACATTGAAAATTGTCTTTGACCATCATACCTTCCACAAAAACCCACCTATCTCCTTTATAACAATTATTCAATTTAAACACTGATTCATCCTAAATCAACAATAATCCTCCGGATGCTCCAACAGAACTCACAAACTCCAACTAGCACTATCACTTTTCTAGATACGTACTACATCAAATTTAGTCACAACCTCTTTGTTTCTATCAAACCCAACATCTCCAGTCTAACCTTGTTTTTAAAATTTTTTATCATACTCAATTTTTTAACTCCTCCCAACCTCCTAACATTTTAACTTAAAATCATTTAAAATACTTGTTACACACCTACTAAATTTTTCTTTTATCTTTGAATGTCTTTATTTTAGAGCTATTCCTTCATTTTGCTCCTGAAGAATAGCCATAATATCCTCCTTATTACACATCTATCTTTGATTGTCACTGTGAACCTCATTATCTTCATCCGCCATGCCAGCCTCGGTTTCAGATTCTTCTTCAACATGGTCTTCACGTTCCTATACTTTTCCATCACCATATGCATCTCCCACTTCCGCCATCAATCTTCCTGAGTTTATAACATCATTTAGATGATAAAATGCTCCTTTTAGATTATGTGATGAGGTTTTTAATTACTATTATCCAAGTGTGAGGAGTGATATTAAATGAACTTTTGAAGTTTGCAAAGCAAGGTGAAAGATTTTACGAAATATGTTTAATTTCAAACTCAAGATTTAGTTTTAAATCATATGAGCTTGTTTTGCTCTACACAACTTACTCAAATGATGGCAATATCATTGAGCAATTTGAGGATATTTCAGAAATAAAAAAACATTGAAAGAAAAGATAATAGTGATGATAATACTAGTGACCATAATGATAGAACTATATTGAAAAAACTAACTCAAAAAGAGGTAGGAATGATGGAGAAATTAAGAAATCTCATAAGAGATTAGTTACCGCAAGGTATGTGTCATTAGTATTTCATAAGTTATGAATATGTATTCATTTTTACTATTTTATTTATATAATCAAGCTGAGCAAATAGATACAATAGCTATATCGAGATATTAGGCTACTAAAAAAGATTGTGTGGTGCTTTATATTTTAACATGTTAATCGCATGTATTAGGAGTTAAAACATGCTAGTAATGAGTTTTATGTTTTGATCTTGTCCTTTTATGCAATTTGAATAAAAAAGGAAATCAAAAGTACTTTTATATTTATTTATTTTTTTAAGTTTATCAAAATATGAAATAATTTTTTATTAATTTTTTTAAAAGATAAAAAATTTTAATATTTTTTCAGCAGCCAATCCAAATTGAATATTAGCCATTTTTTATTATAAAATTACTTTTTCAACCTTCATCTTTAGAAAGTTTAAAACTTAAAATTTATAATTTAGAATTTAAAATTTAGAATATAGGATTCAGATTTTGGAATTTAAAAAAATTTAAGGTTTATAATTTGAGATCGAGAGTTTAAGGTTTAAAATTTATAATGGTCAGTCGGCGACAGTGATTAGCGGTGGCTATCGGCAACAGTGATTAGCGGTAGTTATCTAGCGTTAAAAACAAAATTGTGATGTTGGAAGGAAGAAGAAGAAAAAAAAAAGAGAAAAGATGATTTTTAAAAAAAAATTGAATAGACTTACATTTTATCCAGCTAAATAATTAATTAAAACTCATTCTAAATATTGGTTGAATATTGGTTGATAACTCCCTGTTACGGATCTGGCCTTCGGATCTTGCACCCAGAACGGCTCCTAAATCCGAATACCCGAATCAGCCTGCCTCCTATTTCTAGAAGGCCTAAAACCGGCCTACTAGACCTTCTAATCGACATTCAAATTCAAATACCCCTTATCTTGGCCAAATAAGATAAGATAGGATAATTATTGCCACCTATATAAAGGAGAGTCCCACACCTTTTAAATCTATTTCAATTTGAGCGTCGAAGTGTTTTTATAGGTACCACTCTCATTGCTTCGATCAGACAATCCGATCATCATTTTGACCCACAAGTTCTGGATTCATTTTACAACCCATTCTGGAAACTTTCAGTACATTCACTAAGCTAGTGGAATTGTTTAAGAATATACAAGAATAAGTAATTAGTAAATAAATATTATTATTAGTGAATCACACGTTAAATGTTTCTCCTCTTACTCCCTGTTCTGTGAACACGCCTAAGTTGTTTTATGTGGGAAGAATTTGGAGACACTGCTAACTATTAATAAGTGTCAACCTCAGTAATGACGCTGTAATTAACATTAAATATATACACTACTAAACAAAAAATAAACAACCACCCTCATCAATGAGTGAGTAGTGTTGATAGAGTATCTTAGAGATAAAGACACAAATAGGAGGCGCTTTCAATCAGCTTGTCATACTATCTAATCCACAACTAAGATATTGGGTTTCAGCTTCATTCGTTCATGTCTACATCTTTCTACAATATACGGTAATAGGGCACTAGCAAAACGTTTGCTAAAAACCATTTTACTGTATAACAATAACAACATTAATGCTATATAGCGACAATTCAAAGTTGTCAATTATAAACAGCTTTGCAAATAACTAAATTAATCGGAATTATATAAGGCGAATTTCCTTTTTTTGTTTTTTACCAAGTAGAAAAATATTGAAAAATCCTCTTTTTTGTGTCACTAAATGTGGATTAAAATAGCATTTTTTTTCTTTCTAAAAATTTAAAATTGAGGTTGGAATACACGTGTAACTTGTTCTCCAATTCTGTGTCAAGCCAATTAATACAATGTCACATCGATGGCGAAATATCTTGATTTTAATGTAAACCTAGACTCTCTTTTCCATCCCCATAAATTATTAAAGGAAAGTTATCTTGACAATTTGACTATATTATGAGATAAGGATAAAAAGGTTCGGAGAGTAGCAAATTGAATTGATCATCAATCAAGGCCATCTTGTCAAAAACCAAAGCCAGATAACTATTGGAGGTGCTATTTGATTTGCAATAACAACCTGAACTCAACATATTTGGCCTGAAATCATTGAATGCCAATATATGGTGTTTGGGAAAGAATGAACTGCTTGATGTGGAGGAAAAGGATTTTTAATTCGTAGTCTCATAAAACCTCAAGTAGCAGTAGTAGTATAGAAGGAAAACTAAGCCTTCAAAAATGTTCGAATAGCCTCTCCGTTGATCCTCCCCATTTCTCTTTTTCTTTTTTTTTTTCTTTTATATATCATCATGTCATGTATTATTCTCTTAACTTATATAGTGGTAAAAATCACCTCCTCCCATGTATACTTTTATCTGCAAAATTCATGGTGGAGAGTAGTATTTTTTCCTCTTTTTTTGTATACTTTTTTCCTATACATCAACAACTTTTACTTGTTTGTGATGAGTGTGGCTTTTCCAGCTATAGCTTTCTGATTTTGCATCTTCATCATCTTCCATGCTGTCATCAGCCTCAGCCGGGGACGTTCCTCCCCGAGATCTGGTGGCTAAATGCAGGGGGCTCTGCGGCGAACCGGAACCAGAGCTACTACCCTTTGATGAGTCATTGCACTGATCTTGCCCTTGTGACATCCACAATCCTCCAAGAACTACAACAGATTGATTATGATTATGACTATGGTTACCACTTCCAGATGGAACTCTTCTTGTATGAAGCCGGTATTTCTGCAATAATAATAGTCATAAAAGAAACAGCACATTAACATCCAATCCAGACTTTCTCACATCATAGGAAGCTGCAATATCGTTTGATATATGTAACGGACTGCAGTTAACCTATTAACTTAGATTGTATTTGATAAGGGTCTCAAGACAGAAAATACAAAGAAAACAGAAACAAGACAGAAAAGTTCTCTCTCTATTTTTGTTCCCAAACAAAGACATGTTGCCTTTTTTCTCTTGTCTCGTTTTTCAAACAGGTTTGTGTTTTTCACTTTTTCTAGTATCTCTCTATAAGTATGTTATCAGAGTTACCAAACGGGACCTAAGTGATGTAAGGTTTAGTTGCTTTTTTCCCATAATTGCCTCATCCCCAAAACAAAAATAGACACAACAAAATTGGAATAGCGAGAACTCACTTGTAAATGGCTCTTCACTTCATCGTTTGTGAGTCCATCAACCTGCATGAGTTCTCTAATCTGCTTTGGTGTTGCCACTGAAATATACAGAACCCAGAAAACCTTAAATCAGACAAATCAACCACACAAGATTTTATACGATTAAGAGCTACAAATTTGCGTTTACATAGATTGACATATATAAATGATATAATATGATCTATATATAAACATACGTAATCACACAAAATTCCCATATATATCTGTTGCCTGATCTAACTTCAATCTAAGTCACAGTTTCACTCATAAATCCAACACATCAAATTCGTATATAAATTGTAGCATCAACTCCCCAAACTTAAAAAGGCTTTTAAATGCAGTTTCCAAATCAGTACAATATTTAAGAGTCTTCCACTTCATTACCAAAAGTAAAGTAACACAATAACAACATTCCTAATTCAAGCAAATCAATCATAGATCACAATTCACAAACAATAGTACTACTATATCTAACAATGAAAAATTAAATACTGATTGATCATCATGAATTCACGACTAACCTTGAGAACCACCAAGCTTTTGCAACGCATTGACAAATCGTCGGTGCAGCTCCGGGGACCAGCACCTCCTCTGTTTCCTAGCAGTCTGCTGAGGCTGAAGAGGCATCATGGCAGTGCGGTGTGCAGCCGCCGGAGGAGAAGACGTGGAAACCGGCCTGTTGTTGGAGCTGGTTCTGGATCCACTCGAACCAGAACCTTCCCTGAGAGTCTTCACTCCACCACCAGCAGCAGCAGGGGTCAACAGAGGAAGCCTATTAATAGCACCAATATCTTCCTTCTCTTCTTTGGTTGCAGAGAGAGCCACAGTAGTGACCGGCACTGAACAAGAAGTGTATGAAGTAAAAGGCATAAACCCTCTTCCTCCATTATTTCTAACATTGCTATGAGATTGAAAAGGATTCTCAACCACACATTCCTGATTCTTCTGTTAACACAACACAAACAACTCTATGTTAAGATCACTCACTAGGCCTAAAAAAACAGTGTGCGTGAATTTTAAGTTATTTATTACTGTTTATTTACCTTTGTTCCGAATTTATGATGATGATTTTGGTGATGGTGTTTGTGATTATTATCAAAGGCATTATTATTATTATTATTGTTAAGTGTGGTTGAAGAAGAAGCGTTCCAGAGCTGAACGGAACTCATCCAACTCATCTTATCTCTGCATTCTTTCTCCTGTCGAATATTGTTATTGTTGTTGTTATTATCATTATTATTATTATTATTATTATGTTCTTCATCGTCTTCGCTATGATCGAACTCTCTCTTCAAAGGAATGAACACTTCCAGCACTGGCTCAGATTTACGCTCACCTTCACTGCATTTCTCCAATTCCTCTTTCAGTGCCACAATTGCTGCAACCAAACAAAGAAAGAAATAAACAAATAAATGAATAATTTGAAAAGCCTAACGAAGAAAGAGGAGAATCGAAGGAGGAAAGAGGAAGAACCGTCGCTGAGGAGGAGCATGGAGAGAGGAAGCTCGCGCTTGAAGGCGTGGATCTTGTTGTATTCGTCTTCCAAGTGAGAGAGGAAACCGTTGATCCTGGATTGCTTCTCAGATGCGGTGATTCCCGTGGTTGAAAGCGCGGAGAGGAAATCAGTTATGGTTTTGGGAATGAAACTCGGTGTTGACGGTGGTGGTGGGGGTGGTGGCGTTGGTGCTCTAATGTCTAAGCTCAGTTCTGCAGGAACCGAACCCATTCTAATTCGATCTTCTTCTTCTTCTTCTTCTCTGTTTGCGGTTGGAATTCAATTCAGATCGTTTGATTGATGAGAGTTTCAGAGACAGGGAAAGAAAGGGAAATGGCGAGCGAGGAGAAGTTGGGGAAATGGGAATGGAATAAATATTGAATGACTCTGTGTGTTTTTTGTGTTATTCTGCGACAGATTATTCTTCTTCTTATTTTTTATTATTATTAATTAATAATTATGTTATGTGATTGTGAATGTGAATGTGAATGTGAATTTTATATATATACTAATGAAATAATACTTTTATTTTGATAAAGAAAAAGGAGTAAGTGGGTTGGATTGGAAGGAAGGCAAATTTTCAGAAACGCGAAGATTCTGCGCAAACAAGAAACAATGAAAGAGAAAGAGAAAAGGAAAGCATCCACGGAGTTTTATTTTTTTTATTTTTTATTTTAAATAAAAAAGAAAAAGTCACTTTCGGGTCCTCGCGTATTTCATCCTATTGATCACTGTTCCCACTCTCTAAACCTCATTCATATTGTTTTTTTTTTTTTTCCCATTACTTACTGTTTTCTCATTCATGCATTATTTGACTAAACTACTCGTGTTAAGAATCAGGGAGCTTATCTTATCACTCTAATCAAATTCTACTTCATTACTGGGGTTATATTTGTAATGAAGTAATATTCTGGATAATTAATGTACGGGTTCTTTGACTAGTACTATTCTTACTTGATTTTATTATTAAATAACCAATATAAATTACAGTAAGAGAATTTATAGGAGTATATATATTTCCTATGAAGACTAATTTCAGAGAAATTACTTTTGGCATGATTTTGACTTATGATTTTGTTTCTTACATCTTGCACTTAAATTTTGCCACAATAATAATGCTGCTTCATGCATCTGTCAGTTTTGACTATGAGCTGCCTACTATCTATAAACCATTATGACCAAGCTGAGTAGAATTGTATATATGGCAATTTTCTAGTTTTGGTTCATTTTTAATTAAATAAACTCTGTAAAAGACTTATTCTACTCAAAGTTATACATTATTGAAGGAAAAACGATGGGTTTTTTTTTTTCAATTCTTATAGATACAGTAAATTTGAGTTTTGTTCTTAATATTTTTTTAGCCAAAGTACCGAAAATAGACCGAGTACTAAATCAATAGAATTAGAAATTTAAAAATTTTAGTATTTATATATAATAAAATAATATATTATGTATAAAATATATATTATAAAAATAATTTTTTTATTATTTTAAATCGATTAAGTATTAAAATTATATCGGTTCAATTGATTAATCAATTTTTTTTATAATTTTACCAATTCGGTATCAACTGATCTTTTACCTAAGTCGAACCAGTTTAATAATTAGTTATCGATTAATCCGATTAAATTAACCATGCTTTTTGCTTCTTTTAATTTTTTTATTTTGATTT
The DNA here is from genome assembly GCF_003086295.3 of Arachis hypogaea. Classification (NCBI taxonomy): domain Eukaryota; kingdom Viridiplantae; phylum Streptophyta; class Magnoliopsida; order Fabales; family Fabaceae; genus Arachis; species Arachis hypogaea. Next base: position 31,709,011 of record NC_092045.1, on the reverse strand, counting down.
AATTTCCAACATTTGAATAATCAATGCTCTCTAACAAAGTTAAAATTCATTGCGATATATATAGTTTCATCATATATTGCCAATTATATTTAGTTTAGTCTATGAAATTTGTTTCAAAAACTTCAAATTATTATCACGTAAAAGATTTAGATTTAGACCAAATAATTTAAATTAAATCATATAAAAAGTTATTTTTTAATTAATTAATTTTTATTATAAAATTGTCTTTTTAATTTTCATTTTTAGAGGATTAGAGTTAGAAGGTTAGATTTAGAATTTATAATTAAAGTTTAGAATTAGAAATATACATAGCTCCTATTTGTTAGAAAATATTAGATTCCTTCTAATTGAACTCTTCTTTAAAAGAGTAGACTTTAACAAAAAAATATTCCTTCTAAAAAACAACGTGAAATTTACAAATTTTTAAGGAGCCAATAAAAAATACGAAAGAAAATTTTTTTTTTTATCACAATTATATTAGTTTGATTAGAGTAGTTCAAATATATGTCTAATAAAGTGGATTATACTCGAAATATATCAGCCTCTGTCTAGCAACCTTCACTGCAATGTTGTATGCAGAAACATTGCATCTACAAAAACATCCACTACAACCACGACCATCTGGAGAGTCAATACTCAATAATAGCAATATTAAGAAGCAATAATCCAGATTATTGGGAACGTTCTACACTTTGCGATTGAAAAATGTGACTTTATTAAAATATTTCATGAAAATATTGTGAAGTAGATAAATAATTAAAAATAAAAGTAAATGGGAGGAAAATTTTTTAAAGAAATAATTTCTCTACTACGAAGCCCTATTTTTACAAAATATTGCTATACAAGCTTAAGAGATCATTCGGGTTATGCGAAAAATAAAAAAGATGTATGATAGATGAAAAAAATGATACTAGGTAAATATGGTGGCAAAGTCAGGACTCAATATATATAAGAAGTAATCACTTATATAATGAGTTATTATAATTTTTGCACTAGTTGGGTCAACATCTAACACAAACAAAAAAATAGAGGAATCCTTAAATACTATTTAATAAACTTGCTTTTTAAAATTTGTTGGTTGAAATATTCTATTTTCGAAGAATATTGAGTTTGGAGAGTAATAAATTTCTATTTCAAAAAATGAAGGATTACATCGTGATAGATTTATCAAAGAATGTAAAGTAATAGTCAGTTGATATATTTAGTCAAGGAGTGACGATTGGATTTTTGACGGTTCAGAATTTCACTAATGAAATCTCGTTGTAAAGTATAGTTTCTAAACCAAACAATAATCCTTTCATACAAAAAGTTGTTTGTCACTAGTACAAACCCCTGAAATTTATAAACCGAAGTATTCAAACCTCGGGTCGTTCTCCCTACGATTTACAATAAAGTGTCTTGTTATTGGTTGTGAGTTATATTTGGGGTTTTTAAGATTTTAGACAAGAAATATAAATGGCAAAGAAAATAGGCTAACAACTAGCAAAGCTCTTGGCAAGATATGAGAACTAGAAGTCCTATCCTAGTTATCCTCCTCAATTGTGATGGCAAATTGTCCATTGCTCCCACTTAGTTAACCTCTAACCATGGAGGAAAGTCAAGTGGATGAATCAATTTGATTCCTCAAGTCCTAATCAACCCCTAAAGGAAAGACTAGCTTTAGAGGTATTCAAATCAATTAGCAACTTCTAATTATCAATCAACAAAAGGATTAGATAACTCAAGAGTCACTAATTACTCAACCAAGGTCAAGAGGAACAAAAGCTACACTAAAATCATACCAAGCATTTCATCAAACACTTGGAAGGCATAAAAGGAAAGCATAGTAAATTGACAACAAGGATAGAATCTAACAACAATTATTGCAAAGAATTAACAACAACAATCAAGGAAATCACAATTATCATGAATTACTTCAAATTGCATTATTGAAATGAAACTAAAGAACAACAATCTATCCAAAACAAAATGAATAATTACAATTATAAAAGCACATAGCTAGAAAGAGAGAGATGAGAGGATTGAGAATTGATAAAAGAAAATTGAATCAAAGCATGAATTAAACCTAGATCTAAGAAGAGAGATTAACCTAAACCTAATCCTAATTCTAGAGAGAAGTGAGAGTTTCTCTCTCTAGAAAACTACTTCTAAAACTACCTATCTATCTAAAAATCTCCTAATTAGCCTATGGGTGTGAATGTGTGAATGAATGTCCATCCCCCTTCAATCCTTGGCTCTTATATGCATTTTGGCGCCAAAGTTGGTTGCTGAAACCTTCCAAAATCGCCAGGCACGTGTTGCTTTAGTGAGGTCACGTGCCATCATCGGCGCGTGCACGCACGGTACGCGTGCGCGTCCTTGGCCTGTTTCGCAATGTGCGCGCGAGCGCCTTGTGCGCGTGCGCGTGCATGGCTGACTTTGCTTCTTTGACTTTTCATGCTTCTCTCCACTTGTATGCTTCCTTCCTTGCTCCTTTGATCCATGCCTAGCCTATTTCATCCTGAGATTACTAGCAAACACATCAAGGCATCTTATGGAATCAAGGAGAAACTTAGAATTCATCAAAATAAGGTTTAAAAAGCATGTTTTTACACTTAAACACAAATATGGGAGAGATAACAAAACCATGCTAATTCATAGGCTAAATGTGACAAAAGGCTATCAAGATGCTCTAAATTCAATACAAGACAAACCGTCAAATTGGGGTTTGTCAACCTCCCCACACTTAAACCTTAGCATGTCCTCATGCTAAAATAAGAAGGAACTAAGGGTTATGACCTTTATTAAATGCAACTAAACTATATGAATCCTATCTAAATGCAACTACCTAAAGTAAATGCAAATGCTTAATTCAAACACATCAAATTGCCAAGAGAGCATGTATAAGCACAAGGGCTAGGCAATAGGAATTAATTCCAAACCACAATTGTATTGAATTGTCAAAAAGAATTTAAACTTGCAAGAGTATAGATAATATGGGTGAACACATGTGATTGAACCTTTGAACCCTCACCGGATATGTATCCGCTCTATTCACTCAAGTGTTTAAGGGTCAATTCACTCAATTCTCTTCTAATCAAGCTTTCCAAAATTTGATTTTCTTCTAACAATCAACATTTATTCAATGCATACATACATTCATCATGAGGTCTTTCATTTAGGTTGTAATGGGGTTAGGGTCAAGGTAGGATCATTTATGGTTAAGTGGACTAGGAATTGAATCTTTGATTAGCATAGACTTCCCCACCTAACTATATAATGACCTATACAAATTCAAACTATTCTAACTACCCATTCTTCACTTTTTCTTACATATTCATGCATCCTTATTTGATTCATGACACCTATGCATTGATTCCTTTTTATTGACTTCACTTTGGGGCAATTTGTCCCCTTTTTATTATTTTCTTTCTTTTCCTTCTTTTTCTTTCTTTTCTTTTCTTTTGTTTTTCTCATTTTCACTTTTATTTCTCTTCTCTTTTTTTTTTCTTTTCATTTCCTTTTCTTTTGTCAACCTATATACAAGAGCATCAATGCATAAGGTCTATTCATTTGATCAATACATGAGTATGTACCCAATTCCTAAACATGAAAGTGTACTACCCTCTTTTATCCCATCCAATGTTCCCAAGCCTCACCAACTTTGAATAATAAACACTCTCACTAGCCTAGGCTAATCAAAGATCCAAACAAGGACTTTTATTGGTTTTCCGCCTTGGCTTGTAATGTGCTAAATTGAGAATAAGTTGGTTAAGCATAGGCTCAAAATTGGCTAACAATGGAGAATAAAAGGTTGGCTATTTGGGTAAGTGTGCTAATGAAATAATGGCCTCAATCATACAAATGCGTAAATACAAGAAATAAATGGACATATAGAATCAAGCAAATCAAGGATTACAATCCTAGAAAGAGAACAAATTCACACAAGAATGGAAAATAGGTGGTTATAAAATGTAACCACATCAATAGGCTCAGGTCTCACAAGCTTGTGTTCTTAGTTCAATACATGCTTCACAAAGTATGTAATTCAAGCAAGTTTCACCAAAAATTTTCTTTCAATCAATTGGGTTCAATGCCCTATATTTAAACTTCTTGGAAAATTTCAATGTTTGACTAGGCATTGTTGTGATTGAAAAATTCAAAAATTTTCTTAGTTCACCCTTTCCTTTTTTTCATTTTAAACCAATTTCTTATGCAAAAAGGGTGACTAAATGTTTGCAATCCAAAATATGATTTCTAATCACAACCACAAACTAAAAACAAAGATAAACAAAATGTATAAAGAAAAATAAAAATCCAACTAAAAGTCTAAAAGTACGGAATCTATCATCCAAAATATCTAAAAATATCCATAAGCATCAAAATATCTAAAATCCAAAATAAGCAATAAAAGTATCTAAAGCAAACTAGAAATGCATCAAAATATATACAAAATGTGCAAAATAAGATAACTAGGCTGAAAAGTTCACCGGTTCCCAAATAATGCTACCGGTGCCCTCCCCACACTTAAAACCAAGCATCGTCCGCGATGCTAAACTGGAGGATCAGTGGGAGGTACAACGATAGGCTCTGGCTGAGGCTGTGGGACCAGCTCCTCATGAGTCAGTGGTGGCTCGGTGGTGTCAGGGGCATCCTGCTGAACTGGTGCCTCCGCATCCTCCTCCTGATGATCCTGCTCATCGGAGGCCGGAGAATCGGGAAGCGGAGGTAGCTCAGCACCCAAAGAAATAAGTGCCTGGTCCATGCGATCTAAACGGCATCTAACATGGCGTCTCTCGCGCTCCATGAACTGGAAAAGACGCTGGACCAGGAGATAAGTAGGCTCAGGGACTGCTGGTGGATCAGTAGATGATGAGGGAGCTGCAGCTGTAAAGGATGATGGGGCAACTGTAGGGGCTGAAGGTGAAGGTGTCCCCACGACAGCTCTAGCCCGAGAGCGGCGTCTGGCAAGTGGTCTCTCATGCACCCAACCACCCCAGGGGATAGTAACCTCCCTGTCATCAGCATCAGGGGGTGGTGGTCGCACATCATCATCCAACCAAGGGACCTCAGCTAGGGCCGCCATACTCGTGACCAATGTAGGAAATGGGAGTAGGCCACGAATATGCGCCCGCCACATGCACTGTCTGATAAGCCTAGGGAAAGAGACCTCCTTCCCCTCCATAACACACCCAATAAGTAGAAGCATCTCCATAGGAATCTCAGAGAAGTGGGTGGTGGGAAGGACATAGCAAGCAAAGATCATCTGCCAAGTCTTGGCCTCCCTAGTCAGATGAGTAAACAACATCCCCTTAGGCTTGGTGTTGTTGGCATCCATAACCCATGTGGCCTCTGGTAACCCAATAACAGTCCTGAGTGCCTCATAATCAAAAGTCATGCTGTGTATGGCCAACTCAGCCTGCTGGTGGGCACACAGCTCATCAGGGACATGCCGGCACTGTAACGCCTCCTCAATAGCAGTCTCAGTAATCATAATCTCCCTACCCCGCACTTGAACCGAATCCAATGTCGGACGGAAGAAGTTGCAGTAAAATTCCTTCACCCAAGATACATTGATATCCCCCAAATCCCGGTCAACAAAGTGCATACCCAACTCAAGGATCTGACCGGTAATAGACCGTCTCACATCAGTCGGGAGGAGCAGCTTCTTCTCAATATTCAGCTTTGTAGTTCGATATTTAGAAAATCGGAGCTTACAGTAGAGATTAGGGAATTTGTCAGGATTGGTGGAAGGTAACTGCTGATTTTCCTTGTCCACATCATTTAGCGGATTCTTGGCATAATTCTTATAGATGGAAGGAATAAAGGGGGTAGAGTGTTTTCTCTTCTTGGAGGTAGTGGCTATGGCTTTGCCTTTGTCCGACATCCTGAAAAATATGATAGGATATATAATACATTTAGCATGTAGCAAAAGAGGCATGTTCAGGATACAATTAACAAAAACAATCATGATGTTGCAAAGAATATGCAAAAGTGAACTAATAAACCAAGAAAGCAAGTTTCAGTAAAATCAACAACTCATATTCAAAATGCAAGAATATCATCATAATTTTGAAAGAATTGTTAAAGGGGGTTAAACGTGAGCAGAAGTTAGATGGTTAAAGAAATTAGTGAGTTAAAAAAAATGGATTAGTGATATGATGATATTTATGCATAATGAAAAGAAAAGTTGTGGCTCATGTTCACAATGATTGTGCAAATCCGGGAAGTCAAAAGGAAAACGGAAAGTTGCCCAAAGTTAAAATGAAGACCAAAAGAAACTAATTTCCTTGAAAATCGGGCAGCATTCCGGCTTAAAATTGGACAGTCCCGGATAGCAAAGCAGCACAATAAGCATAGAAAACAACATCAAATAGGCAAAGTGATAGTGGTATAGCTTTTAGGTAACATGAAATGCACAAAAACAGTCCCAAAATCAGCATACAACATCCAAATAAGCAGACAGCAAATGAAGCACGAACGGAGCACTTATCAGGCCTAGAATCCTCTATCCAGTCCTAGCTACCTAACCGCAGTTATTTCTATCTATCCTAGCATACAAAATCTGAATACAAACTAACTACCATGCAATACAGTAATTAATCAAAATGAACAGTAAAAAGGAAAAACAGAAAAATACAGAAATGGAGCAGGAACCTGGGAGCAGAGGAGAACTAAGAATAGAAAGCGGAAACGGGACTGGAGTGAGGGCAGCAGAGACAGAGGCTTGCACCACCATGGACGGCGGTGATGGAGACGGCCGGTGCGATGGTTCTGCTAGAAGAATGAGGAACTGAGCAAGGGCGGGACGGTGATGATGGAGGAGGGGAATGAGAGAGGAATGAGTGGGCAGGGCAGAGAGAGAGTGGGCTGCCGGCAGTGGCGACGGGGTGGTGGCGGAGAGTGCTGCCGGCACTGGGACGGTGGTGAACGGGGAGACAGAGGGGGAGAGAGAGAGAGGTGAGTGGAGGAAAAGGAGAACGAGTGGGGTTGAGAGTGTTTAGTGGTTGGCCGGAGGTGGTGGCCGGCGCTGCTGCTGAGACGGACGTTGGAGGAGAGAAGAGGAAGAAGATGAAGGTTGGGGGTGGTGAGGTGCGCGACTGCGCAGTATGCGTCGCGCATTAGGGTTATCCTCATTTTTGAATCGGCGCGCACGCGTACCTTGCGCGTCCGCGCCCATTGAGGAAACTTGGGGTCTACGCATCCGCGTACAACGCGCTTGAGCGTGGATGAGCAACTGAGGAAGGGACGCGTGCGCGTACAGTGCGCACACGCGTGCATAGAGTTGGGCTAGGGGCTTAGTGTTGGCCCAACACAGGCCTAACTCTCTGGAGAATGGCCTGGAAGTCGCGCTATCAAATCGGCGCGCACGCGGCATGTACGCGTCCGCGCGCATTGGGAGAATGGTGGTCCACGCGTGGGCGTACAGTGCGCTATAGCGTGGGTTGGCAATTTAGGTAACGGGCGCGTGCGTGTACCGTGCGCGCACGCGTACGTTAGATTGGGCCTGAAGTTTAGAGTGGGCATGAGGCACGCCCAACTCTCGGGTTAGAAGCCTGGATTGGCGGCAGCACGCCAGGACGCGCGCGCGGCAGGTGCGCGTTCGCGTACATTGTCGATTTGTGATGAGGCGCGCTGGCGCACTGCGTGCGCTCGCGCAGATCGAGTTGGGCCTGGGGCCTAAAGCTAGCCCAGAATTGGCTCAACTCTCTGGGGTTTGGCTTAATCGATTGCAGCAGCAAATCGGCGCGGACGCGGCATGTGCGCGTCCGCGTGAGTATTCATTTCCTTAAAACGTCGCGCACGCACGTTGTGCGCGTCCGCGTGGATTGTGTTGGGCTCAAGGCATAATGTATGCCCAAGGGAGGCCCAACTCTCGGGAGTGTGGCTCGTGGTGCATCCATATAGGGACGCGTGCGCGTACAGAGTGCGCTCGCGTCCACCCCTTTTTTTTTTAGAAAACAAATTGCTGGGTGCTCCCCTTTAGTGTTCACAGCTCTTATTCACTCAACTATCATACAATTCACAGAAATGCAATTTTTGATATTATTCATCTACTACTAAACACAACATGCATATGACTAAGCTAACAATTGAATTGTACAAACAAATTGTATGAAACATCTACCTACAATGGTAACTCAAATCACTTATTAAGTAAATGTAAAAGATTGGAAAGAGTTTACCATGGTGGGGTGTCTCCCACCTAGCACTTTTAGTTTAAGTCCTTAAGTTGGACATTTGAGAGGCTTGTTGTCATGGTGGCTTATGTTTGTATTCATCCTTGAATCTCCAAGGATCCATGCTCCTCAATTGGTTGACAGAATTTCCAACCATTTTTATTAAGCTTGGGCAGATTTCTACCCAAAATACGAGTCCCCATATTTGGTCTTCACATAGCGAACCGGGATCCCATATCTTATTTTCGCATCCATCCGTTAGTTGAGTTCCAGGATTTTGTCGGATGGGTGGTTGACATAAATGTGGTGGATACACAGAATTCTCTTTACTCCACCAATGCTTCCTTCTAGATCCATACAAGGTAATCCTTGTCCCAACATCATCCCTATACTTTGAGGCCTTGACCTTAATGAGCTTAACACTTACTTTCCAACCACTACACAACTCATTCTTACTTTTAATTCCACAAAGAGTTCTAAATTGACCATCATTTTCAATTAAACCATATTCAAGTGAGAAATTAAAGCTTAGGGATAGAGATTTTACCCACTTGAATGTTGTGTTGGATGGTAACTTGGGAAAGAAGGCTTCCCCACACTTAGACAATGCAAGGTCCACTTCCTTGTGCTCCTCTTTGATTGTTTCCACCTCTTCACAAGCTTCAATTTCAACCTTTTCCCCTTTGTTACATGGCGTGGTGTTGACATATTGTTTAATGGGAGGTGATTCAACTTTGGATAGGAATTCATCGATGAATGAATTCATCTCTTGATCAACCTCTTCATATTCTTCAATTTCAATATACACCATGCCAATTTCGTTATCCTTGGGAGGTTGTGCACACTCTTTTATAGTTTCAACTTCATGTCCAATGGGAGAGGATTCGAGAGAGGATTCGATTGTAGAGAGGAATTCATCCATGATTGAATCCATCTCTTGATAGGCCTCTTCCAAGTCTTCAACCATGATATGCTTTGGAGGTTGCGCACCCTCCTCAACATCAATGTCAAGCTTCTTGGGAAAGTGCTCCATGATGCTACATTCCCATGGACTTTCAACATCCCCTAGATCTTCAACCACTTCTTCCTTTTCTTCAATGATCATAGGCTCCTCCAATTGTTCCAACACAAAATAGCATCCCTCATCCCCCACCGGAGTTTTCAATCTCTCCTTCATGCTTTGCTCTTCAATTGATTCGCCATATGTGGCTAGGGAAGCACCTCGAGTGTTCAAACATTTGTAGGCTAAAGTATGCACTACCTTGTTCAAGTTAGTCACAAACTCTAAGGTGTTCCTTCGCATATCCGCTTGTCCTTGAAGTAGCAAGGTGAGAGAATCATCTATTGGGGCTTGGGGTGAGTAGGAAGGTTCATTATTTTGGAGAGCGGGTTCATAGTAGGAAGGTGGTTCTTCTTGGTAAGGGTATGGAGATGGTGAGTGTTGAGGTGGTTCATGGTAGTAATCTTGATAGGGTTGTGGTGGTTCTAAAGGTTCTTGCTCATAATGGTCATAAAGATATGGTGTGGATGATTGGTCATATGATGGATATGGATTATAGGAAGGTGCGTGATGTGGAAAGGCTTGTGAGTATGGTTGAGGTTCATGTTGAGGATGAGATTCATAGGCATATGATGGTGGTTGTTGAGTGTCACAAAAAGAGTCATCATAGCCATTAAATTGACATGCATTAGGGTGGAATTTATACCTATACGTGTCCGGAGGTTGTTGCCAATAGGAGTGATCAATTCCTTGAGGCTCCTCCCATCTTTGATAGTTCCATCCATGGTACATGTTGCCATTAAAGTCCACATTTCCTACAACACAATTAGAACCAAACTCATAGCCAAAGTGAGAACTCATTATGGAAAGATAAAATAAAACTAACAAAATCTAGTAAACAAGCAAAAGACAAGCTATTTACAATATTCACATATGTACAATACCCAATAACATAACACCATTGCAACTCCCCGGTAACGGCGCCATTTTGACGATTGGATTTTTGACGGTTTAGAATTTCACTAATGAAATCTCGCTGTAAAGTATAGTTTCTAAACCAAACAATAATCCTTTCATACAAAAAGTTGTTTGTCACTAGTACAAACCCCTGAAATTTATAAACCGAAGTATTCAAACCTCGGGTCGTTCTCCCTACGATTTACAATAAAGTGTCTTGTTATTGGTTGTGAGTTATATTTGGGGTTTTTAAGATTTTAGACAAGAAATATAAATGGCAAAGAAAATAGGCTAACAACTAGCAAAGCTCTTGGCAAGATATGAGAACTAGAAGTCCTATCCTAGTTATCCTCCTCAATTGTGATGGCAAATTGTCCATTGCTCCCACTTAGTTAACCTCTAACCATGGAGGAAAGTCAAGTGGATGAATCAATTTGATTCCTCAAGTCCTAATCAACCCCTAAAGGAAAGACTAGATTTAGAGGTATTCAAATCAATTAGCAACTTCTAATTATCAATCAACAAAAGGATTAGATAACTCAAGAGTCACTAATTACTCAACCAAGGCCAAGAGGAACAAAAGCTACACTAAAATCCTACCAAGCATTTCATCAAACACTTGGAAGGCATAAAAGGAAAGCATAGTAAATTGACAACAAGGATAGAATCTAACAACAATTATTGCAAAGAATTAACAACAACAATCAAGGAAATCACAATTATCATGAATTACCTCAAATTGCATTATTGAAATGAAACTAAAGAACAACAATCTATCCAAAACAAAATGAATAATTACAATTATAAAAGCACATAGCTAGAAAGAGAGAGATGAGAGGATTGAGAATTGATAAAAGAAAATTGAATCAAAGCATGAATTAAACCTAGATCTAAGAAGAGAGATTAACCTAAACCTAATCCTAATTCTAGAGAGAAGTGAGAGTTTCTCTCTCTAGAAAACTACTTCTAAAACTACCTATCTATCTAAAAATCTCCTAATTAGCCTATGGGTGTGAATGTGTGAATGAATGTCCATCCCCCTTCAATCCTTGGCTCTTATATGCATTTTGGCGCCAAAGTTGGTTGCTGAAACCTTCCAAAATCGCCAGGCACGTGTTGCTTTAGTGAGGTCACGTGCCATCATCGGCGCGTGGGCGCACGGTACGCGTGCGCGTCCTTGGCCTGTTTCGCAATGTGCGCGCGAGCGCCTTGTGCGCGTGCGCGTGCATGGCTGACTTTGCTTCTTTGACTTTTCATGCTTCTCTCCACTTGTATGCTTCCTTCCTTGCTCCTTTGATCCATGCCTAGCCTATTTCATCCTGAGATTACTAGCAAACACATCAAGGCATCTTATGGAATCAAGGAGAAACTTAGAATTCATCAAAATAAGGTTTAAAAAGCATGTTTTTACACTTAAACACAAATATGGGAGAGATAACAAAACCATGCTAATTCATAGGCTAAATGTGACAAAAGGCTATCAAGATGCTCTAAATTCAATACAAGACAAACCGTCAAATTGGGGTTTGTCAACCTCCCCACACTTAAACCTTAGCATGTCCTCATGCTAAAATAAGAAGGAACTAAGGGTTATGACCTTTATTAAATGCAACTAAACTATATGAATCCTATCTAAATGCAACTACCTAAAGTAAATGCAAATGCTTAATTCAAACACATCAAATTGCCAAGAGAGCATGTATAAGCACAAGGGCTAGGCAATAGGAATTAATTCCAAACCACAATTGTATTGAATTGTCAAAAAGAATTTAAACTTGCAAGAGTATAGATAATATGGGTGAACACATGTGATTGAACTTTTGAACCCTCACCGGATATGTATCCGCTCTATTCACTCAAGTGTTTAAGGGTCAATTCACTCAATTCTCTTCTAATCAAGCTTTCCAAAATTTGATTTTCTTCTAACAATCAACATTTATTCAATGCATACATACATTCATCATGAGGTCTTTCATTTAGGTTGTAATGGGGTTAGGGTCAAGGTAGGATCATTTATGGTTAAGTGGACTAGGAATTGAATCTTTGATTAGCATAGACTTCCCCACCTAACTATATAATGACCTATACAAATTCAAACTATTCTAACTACCCATTCTTCACTTTTTCTTACATATTCATGCATCCTTATTTGATTCATGACACCTATGCATTGATTCCTTTTTATTGACTTCACTTTGGGGCAATTTGTCCCCTTTTTATTATTTTCTTTCTTTTCCTTCTTTTTCTTTCTTTTCTTTTCTTTTGTTTTTCTCATTTTCACTTTTATTTCTCTTCTCTTTTTTTTTTCTTTTCATTTCCTTTTCTTTTGTCAACCTATATACAAGAGCATCAATGCATAAGGTCTATTCATTTGATCAATACATGAGTATGTACCCAATTCCTAAACATGAAAGTGTACTACCCTCTTTTATCCCATCCAATGTTCCCAAGCCTCACCAACTTTGAATAATAAACACTCTCACTAGCCTAGGCTAATCAAAGATCCAAACAAGGACTTTTATTGGTTTTCCGCCTTGGCTTGTAATGTGCTAAATTGAGAATAAGTTGGTTAAGCATAGGCTCAAAATTGGCTAACAATGGAGAATAAAAGGTTGGCTATTTGGGTAAGTGTGCTAATGAAATAATGGCCTCAATCATACAAATGCGTAAATACAAGAAATAAATGGACATATAGAATCAAGCAAATCAAGGATTACAATCCTAGAAAGAGAACAAATTCACACAAGAATGGAAAATAGGTGGTTATAAAATGTAACCACATCAATAGGCTCAAGTCTCACAAGCTTGTGTTCTTAGTTCAATACATGCTTCACAAAGTATGTAATTCAAGCAAGTTTCACCAAAAATTTTCTTTCAATCAATTGGGTTCAATGCCCTATATTTAAACTTCTTGGAAAATTTCAATGTTTGACTAGGCATTGTTGTGATTGAAAAATTCAAAAATTTTCTTAGTTCACCCTTTCCTTTTTTTCATTTTAAACCAATTTCTTATGCAAAAAGGGTGACTAAATGTTTGCAATCCAAAATATGATTTCTAATCACAACCACAAACTAAAAACAAAGATAAACAAAATGTATAAAGAAAAATAAAAATCCAACTAAAAGTCTAAAAGTACGGAATCTATCATCCAAAATATCTAAAAATATCCATAAGCATCAAAATATCTAAAATCCAAAATAAGCAATAAAAGTATCTAAAGCAAACTAGAAATGCATCAAAATATATACAAAATGTGCAAAATAAGATAACTAGGCTGAAAAGTTCACCGGTTCCCAAATAATGCTACCGGTGCCCTCCCCACACTTAAAACCAAGCATCGTCCGCGATGCTAAACTGGAGGATCAGTGGGAGGTACAACGATAGGCTCTGGCTGAGGCTGTGGGACCAGCTCCTCATGAGTCAGTGGTGGCTCGGTGGTGTCAGGGGCATCCTGCTGAACTGGTGCCTCCGCATCCTCCTCCTGATGATCCTGCTCATCGGAGGCCGGAGAATCGGGAAGCGGAGGTAGCTCAGCACCCAAAGAAATAAGTGTCTGGTCCATGCGATCTAAACGGCGTCTAACATGGCGTCTCTCGCGCTCCATGAACTGGAAAAGACGCTGGACCAGGAGATAAGTAGGCTCAGGGACTGCTGGTGGATCAGTAGATGATGAGGGAGCTGCAGCTGTAGAGGATGATGGGGCAACTGTAGGGGCTGTAGGTGAAGGTGTCCCCACGACAGCTCTAGCCCGAGAGCGGCATCTGGCAAGTGGTCTCTCATGCACCCAACCACCCCAGGGGATAGTAACCTCCCTGTCATCAGCATCAGGGGTGGTGGTCGCACATCATCATCCAACCAAGGGACCTCAGCTAGGGCCGCCATACTCGTGACCAATGTAGGAAATGGGAGTAGGCCACGAATATGCGCCCGCCACATGCACTGTCTGATAAGCCTAGGGAAAGAGACCTCCTTCCCCTCCATAACACACCCAATAAGTAGAAGCATCTCCATAGGAATCTCAGAGAAGTGGGTGGTGGGAAGGACATAGCAAGCAAAGATCATCTGCCAAGTCTTGGCCTCCCTAGTCAGATGAGTAAACAACATCCCCTTAGGCTTGGTGTTGTTGGCATCCATAACCCATGTGGCCTCTGGTAACCCAATAACAGTCCTGAGTGCCTCATAATCAAAAGTCATGCTGTGTATGGCCAACTCAGCCTGCTGGTGGGCACACAGCTCATCAGGGACATGCCGGCACTGTAACGCCTCCTCAATAGCAGTCTCAGTAATCATAATCTCCCTACCCCGCACTTGAACCGAATCCAATGTCGGACGGAAGAAGTTGCAGTAAAATTCCTTCACCCAAGATACATTGATATCCCCCAAATCCCGGTCAACAAAGTGCATACCCAACTCAAGGATCTGACCGGTAATAGACCGTCTCACATCAGTCGGGAGGAGCAGCTTCTTCTCAATATTCAGCTTTGTAGTTCGATATTTAGAAAATCGGAGCTTACAGTAGAGATTAGGGAATTTGTCAGGATTGGTGGAAGGTAACTGCTGATTTTCCTTGTCCACATCATTTAGCGGATTCTTGGCATAATTCTTATAGATGGAAGGAATAGAGGGGGTAGAGTGTTTTCTCTTCTTGGAGGTAGTGGCTATGGCTTTGCCTTTGTCCGACATCCTGAAAAATATGATAGGATATATAAGACATTTAGCATGTAGCAAAAGAGGCATGTTCAGGATACAATTAACAAAAACAATCATGATGTTGCAAAGAATATGCAAAAGTGAACTAATAAACCAAGAAAGCAAGTTTCAGTAAAATCAACAACTCATATTCAAAATGCAAGAATATCATCATAATTTGAAAGAATTGTTAAAGGGGTTAAACGTGAGCGGAAGTTAGATGGTTAAAGAAATTAGTGAGTTAAAAAAAATGGATTAGTGATATGATGATATTTATGCATAATGAAAAGAAAAGTTGTGGCTCATGTTCACAATGATTGTGCAAATCCGGGAAGTCAAAAGGAAAACGGAAAGTTGCCCAAAGTTAAAATGAAGACCAAAAGAAACTAATTTCCTTGAAAATCGGGCAGCATTCCGGCTTAAAATTGGACAGTCCCGGATAGCAAAGCAGCACAATAAGCATAGAAAACAACATCAAATAGGCAAAGTGATAGTGGTATAGCTTTTAGGTAACATGAAATGCACAAAAACAGTCCCAAAATCAGCATACAACATCCAAATAAGTAGACAGCAAATGAAGCACGAACGGAGCACTTATCAGGCCTAGAATCCTCTATCCAGTCCTAGCTACCTAACCGCAGTTATTTCTATCTATCCTAGCATACAAAATCTGAATACAAACTAACTACCATGCAATACAGTAATTAATCAAAATGAACAGTAAAAAGGAAAAACAGAAAAATACAGAAATGGAGCAGGAACCTGGGAGCAGAGGAGAACTAAGAATAGAAAGCGGAAACGGGACTGGAGTGAGGGCAGCAGAGACAGAGGCTTGCACCACCATGGACGGCGGTGATGGAGACGGCCGGTGCGATGGTTCTGCTAGAAGAATGAGGAACTGAGCAAGGGCGGGACGGTGATGATGGAGGAGGGGAATGAGAGAGGAATGAGTGGGCAGGGCAGAGAGAGAGTGGGCTGCCGGCAGTGGCGACGGGGTGGTGGCGGAGAGTGCTGCCGGCACTGGGACGGTGGTGAACGGGGAGACAGAGGGGGAGAGAGAGAGAGGTGAGTGGAGGAAAAGGAGAACGAGTGGGGTTGAGAGTGTTTAGTGGTTGGCCGGAGGTGGTGGCCGGCGCTGCTGCTGAGACGGACGTTGGAGGAGAGAAGAGGAAGAAGATGAAGGTTGGGGGTGGTGAGGTGCGCGACTGCGCAGTATGCGTCGCGCATTAGGGTTATCCTCATTTTTGAATCGGCGCGCACGCGTACCTTGCGCGTCCGCGCCCATTGAGGAAACTTGGGTCTACGCGTCCGCGTACAACGCGCTTGAGCGTGGATGAGCAACTGAGGAAGGGACGCGTGCGCGTACAGTGCGCACACGCGTGCATAGAGTTGGGCTAGGGCTTAGTGTTGGCCCAACACAGGCCTAACTCTCTGGAGAATGGCCTGGAAGTCGCGCTATCAAATCGGCGCGCACGCGGCATGTACGCGTCCGCGCGCATTGGGAGAATGGTGGTCCACGCGTGGGCGTACAGTGCGCTATAGCGTGGGTTGGCAATTTAGGTAACGGGCGCGTGCGCATACCGTGCGCGCACGCGTACGTTAGATTGGGCCTGAAGCTTAGAGTGGGCATGAGGCACGCCCAACTCTCGGGTTAGAAGCCTGGATTGGCGGCAGCACGCCAGGACGCGCGCGCGGCAGGTGCGCGTTCGCGTACATTGTCGATTTGTGATGAGGCGCGCTGGCGCACTGCGTGCGCTCGCGCAGATCGAGTTGGGCCTGGGGCCTAAAGCTAGCCCAGAATTGGCTCAACTCTCTGGGGTTTGGCTTAATCGATTGCAGCAGCAAATCGGCGCGGACGCGGCATGTGCGCGTCCGCGTGAGTATTCATTTCCTTAAAACGTCGCGCACGCACGTTGTGCGCGTCCGCGTGGATTGTGTTGGGCTCAAGGCATAATGTATGCCCAAGGGAGGCCCAACTCTCGGGAGTGTGGCTCGTGGTGCATCCATATAGGGACGCGTGCGCGTACAGAGTGCGCTCGCGTCCACCCCTTTTTTTTTTTAGAAAACAAATTGCTGGGTGCTCCCCTTTAGTGTTCACAGCTCTTATTCACTCAACTATCATACAATTCACAGAAATTCAATTTTGATATTATCATCTACTACTAAACACAACATGCATATGACTAAGCTAACAATTGAATGTACAAACAAATTGTATGAAACATCTACCTACAATGGTAACTCAAATCACTTATTAAGTAAATGTAAAAGATTGGAAAGAGTTTACCATGGTGGGGTGTCTCCCACCTAGCACTTTTAGTTTAAGTCCTTAAGTTGGACATTTGAGAGGCTTGTTGTCATGGTGGCTTATGTTTGTATTCATCCTTGAATCTCCAAGGATCCATGCTCCTCAATTGGTTGACAGAATTTCCACCATTTTTATTAAGCTTGGGCAGATTTCTACCCAAAATACGAGTCCCCATATTTGGTCTTCACATAGCGAACCGGGATCCCATATCTTATTTCGCATCCATCCGTTAGTTGAGTTCCAGGATTTTGTCGGATGGGTGGTTGACATAAATGTGGTGGATACACAGAATTCTCTTTACTCCACCAATGCTTCCTTCTAGATCCATACAAGGTAATCCTTGTCCCAACATCATCCCTATACTTTGAGGCCTTGACCTTAATGAGCTTAACACTTACTTTCCAACCACTACACAACTCATTCTTACTTTTAATTCCACAAAGAGTTCTAAATTGACCATCATTTTCAATTAAACCATATTCAAGTGAGAAATTAAAGCTTAGGGATAGAGATTTTACCCACTTGAATGTTGTGTTGGATGGTAACTTGGGAAAGAAGGCTTCCCCACACTTAGACAATGCAAGGTCCACTTCCTTGTGCTCCTCTTTGATTGTTTCCACCTCTTCACAAGCTTCAATTTCAACCTTTTCCCCTTTGTTACATGGCGTGGTGTTGACATATTGTTAATGGGAGGTGATTCAACTTTGGATAGGAATTCATCGATGAATGAATTCATCTCTGATCAACCTCTTCATATTCTTCAATTTCAATATACACCATGCCATTTCGTTATCCTTGGAGGTTGTGCACACTCTTTTATAGTTTCAACTTCATGTCCAATGGGAGAGGATTCGAGAGAGATTCGATTTAGAGAGGAATTCATCCATGATTGAATCCATCTCTTGATAGGCCTCTTCCAAGTCTTCAACCATGATATGCTTTGGAGGTTGCGCACCCTCCTCAACATCAATGTCAAGCTTCTTGGGAAAGTGCTCCATGATGCTACATTCCCATGGACTTTCAACATCCCCTAGATCTTCAACCACTTCTTCCTTTTCTTCAATGATCATAGGCTCCTCCAATTGTTCCAACACAAAATAGCATCCCTCATCCCCCACCGAGTTTTCAATCTCTCCTCATGCTTGCTCTCAATTGATTCATATGTGGCTAGAAGACCTGAGTGTTCAAACATTTGAGGCTAAAATGCACTACCTTGTTCAATTATCACAAACTCTAATTTCCTTCGCATATCGCTTGTCCTTGAAGTACAAGTAGAGAATCATCTATTGGGGCTTGGGTATAGGGTTCATTATTTGGAGAGGATAAGTGTTTTCAAGTATGGAATGGTAGTGTGGTTCAATCTATTGGTTAAAGTTCTTGCTCATAATGGTCATAAAATATGGTGTGGAATATTGGTCATATGCATGGATATGGATTATAGGAAGGTGCTGATGTGGAAAGCTTGTGAGTATGGTAGGTTCATGTTGAGGAATTGAGATTCATAGCATATGATGGTGGTTGTTGAGGTCACCAAAAAGGTCATCATAGCCATTAAATTGACATGCATTAGGGTGGAATTTATACCTATACGTGTCCGGAGGTTGTTGCCAATAGGAGTGATCAATTCCTTGAGCTCCTCCCATCTTTGATAGTTCCATCCATGGTACATTTGCCATTAAAGTCCACATTTCCTACAACACAATTAGAACCAAACTCATAGCCAAAGTGAAAACTCATTATGGAAAATTAAAAATAAAACTAACCAAAATCTAGTAACAAGCAATAAGACAAGCTATTTACAATATTCACATATGTACAATACCCACATAACATAACACCATTGCAACTCCCCCGGTAACGGCGCCATTTGACGATTGGATTTTGACGGTTTAGAAATTTCACTAATGAAATCTCGCTGTAAAGTATAGTTTCTAAACCAAACAATAAATCCTTTCATACAAAAAGTTGTTTGTCACTAGTACAAAACCCCTTGAAATTTATAAACCGAAGTATTCAAAC